>NW_028227288.1:1033054-1055554 GCF_978045245.1 Mus caroli | reverse complement strand
TGTGTTGGAAGACAGCTGCAGTGTACTCATATAAATAAAAAAATAAATAAAACCTTCAAAAATAAAATAAAACAAAGCTTGTGAAGAAATTGAGCATCTTAATTTTATTTTATTGTATTGTATTTCACACACAGTATTATATATATATATATATATATATATATATATATATATATATATATATATAATCAACTGGCACAGAAACGCACATTACCTAAGTTAGCTGGGAGGAAGGAACATTTGCAGTTTTGCTGTTGCTCTTTTTTTTGGGGGGGGGGGTGGGCTGTTTAAATAGTACAGCAGAGCAGTGGTGGCACATGCCTTTGGGAGCACTTGGAAGGCAGAGGCAGGCAGATTTCTGAATTGGAGGCCAGCCTGGTCTACAGAGTGAGTTCCAGTACAGCCCGGGCTACACAGAGAAACCCTGTCTGGAAAAACCAACCAACAAACAAACAAACAATCCCAAGCAAAACCCAATCCAAACTTCACAAAAGGGAGGGACACTATAACAAATTACAATTGCTTGTATATATAGAAAAAATTTTCCTTCCCCCCCCCCCCCAAATAACCCTGGTTCAATTAAATACGAAACTAACTAAGTAATCTCACACATACAAACATACATACATAAAACAAATAATGATAACTACGTGGCATGGAACTGCTTACACAGTTTGGATGCCACCTCCATCACATGCCTGCAGAAATTATTGAGTGGCCGGCCTGGTCTGTCTTGTATGTTTTTGCACCA
The DNA here is from genome assembly GCF_978045245.1 of Mus caroli. Lineage (NCBI taxonomy): Eukaryota > Metazoa > Chordata > Mammalia > Rodentia > Muridae > Mus > Mus caroli. Next base: position 1,054,803 of record NW_028227288.1, on the reverse strand, counting down.
TGTACAGAGACTTTGTCTCTCATAAATAAATGAATACAGAGAAAGATATTCATTGATCTATACATGCCTGTGCGATGGCTCAGAGGGCAAAGCTGCTGTCTGTTAAGGTATAGGTAAAAGAGTAAGGCCTAGATGGAATGTTAAGGACTGAGGAAACTTTAAGGCCTAGATGGAATGTGAAGGCCTACTTCAGATTAGATAAGGGCTAGGTAACCTCTTACCTGGCTAGCCTGCCATTCTGCTGTTACTGCCAGAATTGATTACATATTCTCCTTGGATGTGTCCTCAGAAACCAATCAAGATAGAAGCCAATCGAACTGCTTCCTTTGTTCTATAGTTATCTGCAATAGGCTTGGACTCAAACTGACCACCCAGCAGCATTTCCTGCACCCGCACATGTGTATACTTTTCTGGCATTTGCTCCTAGAACCTGCACTGGGGATGGAACCCCCGCCCTGCCCTAACACAAGAGAGACACCCAAACCACTGATTCAGTGCACAGACTACTTAGAATCAGACTTCTATTTTGAGTAGGGTGTGAGTGAGTAAAGTTTAAGTTCCCAAGGCCTCCCTGGGAACTGACATCTTACTTGGAAGAAAGAGACTTGTAGGTGGGCAACTGACTTTCTGGTTTGCAATTTAAGACATGAATGTCACACTATTGATGGCCAAGACACTGGATGTCCTGATTTTATTAGTGTGTGTGTGTGTGTGTGTGTGTGTGTGTGTGTGTGTGTGTGACTCCATGGCCAAGCTAGCCCCCCCCTCCCAGATGTGTGTTTCTTATTTATTTATTTATTTCTTGGGCCTGTGCTTGTGTATGACCTCGGCAACACTTCCTGAAAACCAAACCAAGCTAAACTAAAGCAAACAACTATGGCTGTCTGCCTGCCTGCCTGCCTACACAGAGAAATGATATCTCCAATCAAGTAACACTACCTCCTAAGTCTGCCTGTTTCTCTTTTTCTTTTTTTTCTTTCTTTTTTTTTCTGCTCCTTCTCTCTGTTCCCCCCTCTCCCTTTCTTCCTTCCTTCCTTCCTTCTTTCCTTCCTTCCTTCCTTCCTTCCTTCCTTCCTTCCTTTCTTTCTTTCTTTCTTTTCTTTTTTTTTCTTTCTTTTCTTTCTTTTTTCTTTCTTAAATTTATTCTTTTCATACATAGTTTCTTAGTGTAAGCAGCCCTGGCTGTCTTGAAGACACTTTGTAGGCCTCAATCCAGTAAGAGCCTGCCTCTGCTTTTCAAATGCTGGCATGAAAGTTGTATACCACTATGACCGGCTACGATTCTTATCTTCTTATTTTTGTTCCCTCTCCCCTCTTCCTTTTTATGATTTTTGCTTTTGACAGGCAGTGGTTGTGGCAGTGCTGGCAGAGGGAGGTGGATCACTGTAACTTTGCAGCTAGCTTATTCTACAGTCTGAGTTACACAAAAGGGGTTTCAGAATGACTGGTTATATTTTTCATTTATTATGCATTTTAATTATAATTTAATTAAACCAAAAGAATTTAGACTGACCAATTCAGAGTCTGGCATTTAAAAGTATAACAAAAGACAGTATGAGGCTGTCTGTGGATGGTCAAGGGTTCTGGCTGCTTTAGGGAGCCTCCTCACCTTTCTGCACATGCAAACTAGGCTACCTAGAGGCTGGACACAAAAGCTACCTTGAGCATTAGGTCACGTGACAGTCAGCCACCTCCATCTTTATGAGGATAGATGTCAGTCAGAGGACAAGAGGGCTGCCACCCACTTGTCACCTTCCATATGCAGGCACACCACCTCCCTTCTGTTTTTGGATAAAAGACACATAACAATTTTTATTATTTACAGTAAGCCTTAAATAACACTCTGACAGCTGTGCAGATTTCTACTTGCTATGTGATTTGAATTTCCTTTTTTTGTTTTTTTTCTTTTAATTAATTTTCAGGAACTGCATGGTGGATTCACCTAGGTTCTGGTGCCTTCTTCTGTCATGCAGTCATCTAGGCAGCAGATAGAGCACATACACACACACATACTTTGAAAACTAATAGTAATAATAACAAACAAACAAATAAAAGAAAAGAAGGTTAAAAAAAAAAAAAGATTCTAGCTTCTGCCTGGATGTGTAGGTGGCAGAAGCAGGCAGAGAGGACCTCTGTGAGTTTGAGGCTACCCAAGCCTACAGAGCAAGTTCCAGGCAGGGATGCCAGGGCTACATCAAGAGAAACCCTATCTTGGGGCAAAAGAAAACAAAAGCAGAAAAGGTTCTGGCTTTTATTTTCAGACGTATGATTCTTCTAGCAGTATTGACTATCGAACTTTGATCATGAAGGCACATTCGATTTTATGACAGAGTTTGTGTGTGTGTGTGTGTGTGTGTGTGTGTGTGCAATATTTCTGCTGTAATTGTGGTTACATGCCATCTAGTGGTTTATGTTTGATTTCTGTAATCTTTTTTTCTAATTCTTTTTAATTGTAATTGTAATTGTAATTTTAATTTAATTTTATTTTATTTTTTGTTTTACGAAATAGGGTTTCTCTGTATAGCCCTGGCTGTCCTGGAACTCACTTTGCAGACTAGGCTGACCTCGAACCCAGAAATCTTCCCATCTCTGCCTCCGGAGTGCTGGGATTAAAGGTATGTGCCACCAGTCCCCGCTATTTTTTAATTTTTAAATTTTATTTATTTAATATAGCTTTGTTTTTTCATGATGCACTTTCTCTCTGTAACCCTGGCTGTCCTGGAACTTACTCTGTAGACCATGATGGCCTTGAACATATTAATCTGTCTGCCTCTGCTTCCCAAATGCTGGGATTAAAAGCACCACTGCCCAGACTAAGTTTTTTTTTTTTTTTAAATCTATCTCTCTCTCTCTCTCTCTCTCTCTCTCTCTCTCTCTCTCTCTCTGTCTCTCTCTCTCTTTCTTTCTATTATTTTTTTCTTTTTACTGAGATACGGTTTCTCTGTGTAGCCCTAGCTGACTTGACACTAACTCTGTAACCCAGGGTGACCTTGAACACAGAAATCTGCCCGAGGTTAAAGGTATGTTCCACAATTGCCTCAGGTCTACTCTAATTCTATTTGAAAAAATTATGTGTGTATGTATGATTATATGTATGTATGTATGTATGTATGTATGTATAGAAGTAATATTAATCCATTAATATCTCTTTTTCCTAAAATTCATGTCATTCCAGGTCCACAAAGTGAGTTCCAGGACTACACAGAGAAACCCTTTTTCAAAATAAAAAAAAAAAATCTCAGATAGGGATTCATTGTGTAGCCCTGGCTGACTTGGAAGTCACTCCTTAAGCCAGGGTGACCTTGAATGTAGAAATCTGCCTGAGGCTAAAGGTGTGGTCCACAATTGCCTCAGGTCTACTGTAATTCTCTCTTTAAGAAAACAAGGGGTGGAGGGTATGGGGGACTTTTGGGATAGCATTGGAAATGTAATTGAGGAAAATACATAATAAAAAATATTTTTTAAAAAACATGTGTATTTATGTATAGAAGTAATATTAATCCATTAATATCTCTTTTTCCTAAACTTCATGTCATTCCTCCTTATCTTTCTCTCTCACTCCATGTTTGTGTGCATGTGTGTATGTGTGTCCCTCTCCCCCACAGGTAAGTATGTACCTGCTTGTAAATTAATACTCCATGTGTGTGTATAGGATTCCATGGCCAGCTAGTACCAGCCCCAGATTTGTGTTTCAGAGATCTTTACTTATTTATTTTCCATGTACACCTCCAGGGAAACAACATAAAATCAAATCAGCTAACAAACAAACAGAAAAATGTAAAAGAATGGACTCATCTGGCATTTAAAAGTAATAGACTTCCGGGCAGTGTTGGGGCACACCTTTAATCCTACCACATTGGAGGCAGAGGCTGGCAGATTTGTGCATGCCAGGCCATCCTGGTCTACAGAGTGAGTTCCAAGACACCCAGGGCTACACAGAGAAACACTGTCTTGAAAGACCCCCACATCCTAAAAATAATAAAGAAGTAATAGACAAAAAGCAAGAGAAAAACATGTGTGCCAAGGCTGCTGGTGACTTTTCAGTGAATCCTCACCCTTCTGCACTGGATTCTGTTAAGTTCTATTCCACTAGTAGCTCCATGTTTGTGTGCATGTGTGTGTGTGTGTGTTAGTCTTGGGTACACAGATTAAAGAAATCATATTTCCAAGGAATATTTTTCCTGGAAATATGATTTTTTCAAGTACTATTTTTCCAAATAATATTTTTTAAAATATTTTCTTTCTTTCTTTCTCTCTTTCTTCTTTCTTTCTTTCTTTCTTTCTTTCTTTCTTTCTTTCTTTCTTTCTTTCTCTCTCTCTCTCTCTCTCTCTCTCTTTCTCTCTCTCTTTCTTTCTTTCTTTCTTTCTTTCTTTCTTTCTTTCTTTCTTTCTTTCTTTCTTTCTTTCTTCCAAAAATACTCAGGGACATCACACTCCCTGTAGCCAGGGATGAGTCTCAGGGAATGTATGTGAGCTTGCTTTGTTTTGTGGGGCCAAACTTGACAGACATTTCTTTTGGCTTTGTGTGTTTTGCCAGCCAGCTCTCTTGCTCTGCTCACTCACTCACTCACTAACTAGCTTGTTTGCTGTGGTTGCCATTTCTATCTATCTCTGCACAGGGTTCCAAGACTGCTTTTTGGGAATCAAATGGGAGAGCAGAACTAAAGGCTTTTTGATAAAGCACCTAGAGTGCACACCAGCACCTTTGGACTGACTGGCTGCCTTCCCCCTCCCCCTCCTCCCCCTTCTTCAGATTCATTTATTATAGGTAAGTACACTGTAGCAGTTTTCAGACACACCAGAAGAGGGCACCAGATCTCATTGTGGGTGGTTGTGAACCACTATGTGGTTGCTGGGATTTGAACTCATGATCTTCAGAAGAGCAGTCAAGGCTCTTAACCGCTGAGCCTCCAGCCTCCTGCATTCCTTCTTAAAGCATGAATGATCCCAGCATGGGAAGATGGTCTGCCCTCCCTCCCTTTTGAGCCATTTTCCCTCTTTCACCATACACTCAATAAAAGAAGTAAATGAATGAAGTCTCCAGCTATCTAAATTCTCTCACAACACCTCCCCCTCCCCCTCACTGCCTTCTCTCCCTATGTTTGGGTGGGGTTGGGGGAGGGGTGCGGTGGGGGGAAGGGATCTGCAAGTCTGTGAACTATTTGCGATGGCCTGGTTCTCTGAACTGCTGAGCCATGTCTATCCAGAGGCTGGCTGGCTAGTTTTCTGCCTCAAGTCCCTGAGTGATGATTTCAGTGTGAATTCTCTGAACTCACTGTCCTTTCAGGTCCACATTTGCTCTGGCAACCGACTGAACCAAACAATAGGCTCACACCGAGATCTTTGGAAATGGTAATGGAGTTGATAACACACCCCAACAGAAAGAGGAAGCCTCCGCTCACTAGAAGACTTTCACTAGAAGTCTCACCCTGCCAGCAATTTAGGAATTGGTAAGGCCAATCTGGACAATATCTAAATGATTTCTACTTCATGTTTAATGCTTAATAAAATAAAACGTGTGTGAAGGTCTGAAGAGCGTTGACTGTTCTTCCAGAGGTCCTGAGTTCAATTCCCACAAACCACATGGTGACTTTGGAATCCGATGCACACTTCTGGTGTGTGTTGGAAGACAGCTGCAGTGTACTCATATAAATAAAAAAATAAATAAAACCTTCAAAAATAAAATAAAACAAAGCTTGTGAAGAAATTGAGCATCTTAATTTTATTTTATTGTATTGTATTTCACACAAACACACACACAGTATTTATATATATATAAAATCAACTGGCACAGAAACGCACATTACCTAAGTTAGCTGGGAGTGGTTGGATTGGATATGCAGTCAGTAAAGTTTTGCTGTTGCTCTTTTTTTGGGGGTGGGGTGGGGTGGGCTGTTTAAATAGTACAGCAGAGCAGTGGTGGCACATGCCTTTGGGAGCACTTGGGAGGCAGAGGCAGGCAGATTTCTGAATTGGAGGCCAGCCTGGTCAACAGAGTGAGTTCCAGGACAGCCCGGGCTACACAGAGAAACCCTGTAGGAAAAACAAACAAACAAACAAACAAACAAACAAACAATCCCAAGCAAAACCCAATCCAAACTTCACAAAAGGGAGGGACACTATAACAAATTACAATTGCTTGTATATATAGAAAAAAATTTCCTCCCCCCCCCTAATAACCCTGGTTCAATTAAATACGAAACTAACTAAGTAATCACACACACACATACATACATACATACATACATACATACATACATACATACATACATACATAAAACAAATAATGATAACTAAGTGGCATGGAACTGCTCACACAGTTTGGATGCCACTTGCCCACCCTACCTCCATCACATGCCTGCAGAAATTATTGAGTGGCCGGCCTGGTCTGTCTTGTATGTTATTGCACCATGTACAGAGACTTTGTCTCTCATAAATAAATGAATACAGAGAAAGATATTCATTGATCTATACATGCCTGTGCTCAGAGGGCAAAGCTGCTGGCTGTTAAGGTATAGGTAAAAGAATAAGGCCTAGATGGAATGTGAAGGCCTACTTCAGATTAGATAAGGGCTAGGTAACCTCTTACCTGGCTAGCCTGCCATTTTGTGCTGTTAACTACTATTATAAGGACACTTTCTCACAGCTTGTTTCTGCTGTTACTGCCAGAATTGATTACATATTCTCCTTGGATGTGTCCTCAGAAACCAATCAAGATAGAAGCCAATCGAACTGCTTCCTTTGTTCTATAGTTATCTGCAATAGGCTTGGACTCAAACTGACCACCCAGCAGCATTTCCTACACCCGCACATGTGTATACTTTTCTGGCATTTGCTCCTAGAACCTGCACTGGGGATGGAACCCCCGCCCTGCCCTAACACAAGAGAGACACCCACACCACCGATTCAGTGCACAGACTACTTAGAATCAGACTTCTATTTTGAGTAGGGTGTGAGTGAGTAAAGTTTAAGTTCCCAAGGCCTCCCTGGGAACTGACATCTTACTTGGAAGAAAGAGACTTGTAGGTGGGCAACTGACTTTCTGGTTTGCAAGTTAAGACATGAATGTCACACTATTGATGGCCAAGACACTGGATGTCCTGATTTTATTAGTGTGTGTGTGTGTGTGTGTGTGTGTGTGTGTGTGTGTGACTCCATGGCCAAGCTAGCCCCCCTCCCCCCAGATGTGTGTTTCTTATTTATTTATTTATTTCTTGGGCCTGTGCTTGTGTATGACCTCGGCAACACTTCCTGAAAACCAAACCAAGCTAAACTAAAGCAAACAACTATGGCTGTCTGCCTGCCTGCCTGCCTGCCTGCCTACACAGAGAAATGATATCTCCAATCAAGTAACACTACCTCCTAAGTCTGCCTGTTTCTCTTTTTCTTTTTTTCTTTCTTTTTTCTTCTGCCCCCTCTCTCTGTTCCCCCCTCTCCCTTTCTTCCTTCCTTCCTTCCTTCCTTCCTTCCTTTCTTTCTTTCTTTCTTTCTTTCTTTCTTTCTTTCTTTCTTTTTCTTTCTTTCTTTCTTTCTTTCTTTCTTTCTTTCTTTCTTTCTTTCTTTCTTTCTTTCTTTCTTTTCTTTTTTTTTTCTTTCTTAAATTTATTCTTTTCATATATAGTTTCTTAGTGTAAGCAGCCCTGGCTATCTTGAAGACACTTTGTAGGCCTCAATCCAGTAAGAGCCTGCCTCTGCTTTTCAAATGCTGGCATGAAAGTTGTACACCACTATGACAGGCTACGATTCTTATCTTCTTATTTTTGTTCCCTCTCCCCTCTTCCTTTTTATGATTTTTGCTTTTGACAGGCAGTGGTTGTGGCAGTGCTGGCAGAGGGAGGTGGATCACTGTAACTTTGCAGCTAGCTTATTCTACAGTCTGAGTTACACAAAAGGGGTTTCAGAATGACTGGTTATATTTTTCATTTATTATGCATTTTAATTATAATTTAATTAAACCAAAAGAATTTAGACTGACCAATTCAGAGTCTGGCATTTAAAAGTATAACAAAAGACAGTATGAGGCTGTCTGTGGATGGTCAAGGGTTCTGGCTGCTTTAGGGAGCCTCCTCACCTTTCTGCACATGCAAACTAGGCCACCTAGAGGCTGGACACAAAAGCTACCTTGAGCATTAGGTCACGTGACAGTCAGCCACCTCCATCTTTATGAGGATAGATGTCAGTCAGAGGACAAGATGGCTGCCACCCACTTGTCACCTTCCATATGCAGGCACACCACCTCCCTTCTGTTTTTGGATAAAAGACACATAACAATTTTTATTATTTACAGTAAGCCTTAAATAACACTCTGACAGCTGTGCAGATTTCTACTTGCTATGTGATTTGAATTTCCTTTTTTTGTTTTTTTTCTTTTAATTAATTTTCAGGAACTGCATGGTGGATTCACCTAGGTTCTGGTGCCTTCTTCTGTCATGCAGTCATCTAGGCAGCAGATAGAGCACATACACACACACATACTTTGAAAACTAATAGTAATAATAACAAACAAACAAATAAAAGAAAAGAAGGTTAAAAAAAAAAAAGATTCTAGCTTCTGCCTGGATGTGTAGGTGGCAGAAGCAGGCAGAGAGGACCTCTGTGAGTTTGAGGCTACCCAAGCCTACAGAGCAAGTTCCAGGCAGGGATGCCAGGGCTACATCAAGAGAAACCCTATCTTGGGGCAAAAGAAAACAAAAGCAGAAAAGGTTCTGGCTTTTATTTTCAGACGTATGATTCTTCTAGCAGTATTGACTATCGAACTTTGATCATGAAGGCACATTCGATTTTATGACAGAGTTTGTGTGTGTGTGTGTGTGTGTGTGTGTGTGTGTGTGTGTGTGTGTGCAATATTTCTGCTGTAATTGTGGTTACATGCCATCTAGTGGTTTATGTTTGATTTCTGTAATCTTTTTTTCTAATTCTTTTTAATTGTAATTGTAATTGTAATTTTAATTTAATTTTATTTTATTTTTTGTTTTACGAAATAGGGTTTCTCTGTATAGCCCTGGCTGTCCTGGAACTCACTTTGCAGACTAGGCTGACCTCGAACCCAGAAATCTTCCCATCTCTGCCTCCGGAGTGCTGGGATTAAAGGTATGTGCCACCAGTCCCCGCTATTTTTTAATTTTTAAATTTTATTTATTTAATATAGCTTTGTTTTTTCATGATGCACTTTCTCTCTGTAACCCTGGCTGTCCTGGAACTTACTCTGTAGACCATGATGGCCTTGAACATATTAATCTGTCTGCCTCTGCTTCCCAAATGCTGGGATTAAAAGCACCACTGCCCAGACTAAGTTTTTTTTTTTTTTAAATCTCTCTCTCTCTCTCTCTCTCTCTCTCTCTCTCTGTCTCTCTCTCTCTTTCTTTCTATTATTTTTTTCTTTTTACTGAGATACGGTTTCTCTGTGTAGCCCTAGCTGACTTGACACTAACTCTGTAACCCAGGGTGACCTTGAACACAGAAATCTGCCCGAGGTTAAAGGTATGTTCCACAATTGCCTCAGGTCTACTCTAATTCTATTTGAAAAAATTATGTGTGTATGTATAATTATATGTATGTATGTATGTATAGAAGTAATATTAATCCATTAATATCTCTTTTTTTTTTTTTTTTTTTTTGGTTTTTACGAGACAGGGTTTCTCTGTATAGCCCTGGCTGTCCTGGAGCTCACTTTGTAGACCAGGCTGGCCTCGAACTCAGAAATCCGCCTGCCTCTGCCTCCCGAGTGCTGGGATTAAAGGCATGCGCCACCACGCCCGGCCATTAATATCTCTTTTTCCTAAAATTCATGTCATTCCATGTCCACAAAGTGAGTTCCAGGACTACACAGAGAAACCCTGTTTCAAAATAAAAAATAAATAAATAAATAAATAAATAAATAAATAAATAAATATAGAAAGAAAGAAAGAAAGAAAGAAAGAAAGAAAGAAAGAAAGAAAGAAAGAAAGAAAGAGAGAAGGAATCCTAACCATTACCACCATCACCTCCAATACAAAGGCTGTGGAAATTGTTTCATGTCCCTCTCCCCCACAGGTGAGGATATAGCTGCTTGTAAATTAATACTCCATGACTCCATGTGTGTGTTATTGATTCCATGACCAGCTATTACCAGCCCCAGATCTGTGTTTCAGAGATCTTTACTTATTTATTATTCGGGCCTGAGCTTGTGTAGGTGTTAGGCCACCAAACCTCCAGGAAAACAACATAAAATCAAATCAGCTAACAAACCAACCCAAAAATGTAAAAGAATGGATTCATCTGGCATTTAAAACTAATAGACTGCCAGGCAGTGGTGGGGCACACCTTTAATCCTACCACTTTGGACCCAGAGGCTGGCAGATTTGTGCATTCCAGGCCATCCTGGTCTACAGAGTGAGTTCCAAGACACCCAGGGCTACACAGAGAAACACTGTCTTGAAAGACCCCCACCTCTCTTTGTTTGTTTGTTTGTTTGTTTGTTTGTTTGTTTGTTTGTTTCTTTCTTTCTTTCTTTCTTTCTTTCTTTCTTTCTTTCTTTCTTTCTTTCAATTATTATTTTTTTCTCAGGTAGGTTTTCTTTGTGTAGCCCTGGCTGACTTGGATGTCACTCTGTAAGCCAGGGTGACCTTGAATGCAGAAATCCTCCTGAGGCTAAAGGTGTGGTCCACAATTGCCTCAGGTCTACTGTAATTCTCTCTTTAAGAAAACAGGGGGGGGGGGGAGGGTATGGAGGACATTTGGGATAGCATTGGAAATGTAATTGAGGAAAATACGTAATAAAAAAATATTTAAAAAAACGTGTGTATGAGCCGGGTGTGGTGGCGCACGCCTTTAATCCCAGCACTTGGGAGATAGAGGCAGGCAGGTTTCTAAGTTCAAGGCCAGCCTGGTCCACAAAGTGAGTTCCAGGACAGCCAAGGCTACACAGAGAAACCCTGTCTCAAAAAAAAAAAAAAAATGAAATCAAACAAACAAACAAAGAAATAAACAAGAAATCCTAACCCTGACCACCAATAAAAAGGCTGTGGAAACTCTTTCATGTCTCTCTCCCTCACAGGTAATGATGTAGCTGCTTGTAAATTAATACTCCATGTGTGTGTATAGGATTCCATGGCCAGCTAGTACCAGCCCCAGATTTGTGTTTCAGAGATCTTTATTAATTTATTTTCCGTGCCTGAGCTTGTGTAGGTGGTAGGCCACCAAACCTCCAGGGAGGTTTTTTTTGCTGCCACAAAAAGGTCGCCTGAAGTAGACATGCAGACAACAAACATGCAGGGGTACCACCTCCATTCTCTTCTGTTTTTTGGTAAAGGACACACAATTTTTATTATTTACAGTAAGCCTTATAAAGCACTCTGACAGCCCCACAGATATCTGTGATTAGAATTTCCTTTTTTTTTTTTTTAAAAAGTAATTCTCAGGGGGTGCATGGTGACTTGTCCTAGGTTCTGGTGCCCTCTTCTGGCATGTAGTCATATAGGCAGCACACACACACACACACTTACATTGAAAACTAAAAGTAATAACAGCAAACAAGCAAGCAAGCAAACAAACAAACTAAGAAATATATAAATAGGAGGGAAAAAGAGATTCTGGCTTCTGCCAGGCTGTGTGGGTGGCAGAGGCTGGCAGGCAAGCAGGCAGAGAGGACCTCTGTGAGTTTGAGGCTACCCAAGCCTACACTGATAGTTCCAGAAAGGACTGCCAGGGCTACACCAAGAGAAACCCTATCTCTAGGATCAAGAAAACAAAAGCAGAAAAGGTTCTGGCTTTTATTTTACCAACATATGTTTCTTTCATTCTTTCCTTCCTTCCTTCCTTCCTTCCTTCCTTCCTTCCTTCCTTCCTTCCTTCCTTCCTTCCTTCCTTCCTTCCTTCCTTCCGAGATTTATTTATTTTATGTATATGAGTACACACTTTAGTTGTAAAGATGGTTGTGATCGTTAATGTGATTGTTGGGAAATGAAATTAGGACCTCTGCTTGCTCTACCCAAGCCCATTTGCTCAGGCCAAAGATTTATTTATTAGTATAAGTTCACAGTAGATGTCTTCAAACCCACCAGGATAGGGTATCAGATCTCATTGTGGGTTGTTGTGAGCCACCATGTGGTTGCTGGGATTTGAACTCAGTACCTTTGGAAGAGCAGTCGGTGCTCTTACCCACTGAACCATCTCACCAGCCCCCGACTTATGTTCCTTCTAGTACTATTGACTAAAGAACTTTGATCATGAAGGCACGTTGGATTTAATGACAGAGTTTGTGTGTGTTTCTGTGTGTGTATGTGTGCAATACTTCTGCTGGGATTGCAGTTACTTGCCATCTAGTGGGCTTGTGTGTAATTTCTTTAATTTTTTTCTAATTTTTTTTCTGAAAGTATCTTTCTTTCCATCTCTCTTTCTCTTTCTCTCTCTGTCTCTCTCTCTGTGTGTCTCTGTCTGTCTCTGTGTCTCTCTCCTTTTCTTTTCTTCTTTCTTTCTTTCTTTCTCTCTCTCTTTCTTTCTTTCTTTCTTTCTTTCTTTCTTTCTTTCTTTCTTTCTCTCTCTCTCTCTCTTTCCTTCTTTCTTCCTTTCTTTCTTTCTTTCTTTCTTTCTTTCTTTCTTTCTTTCTTTCTTTCTTTCTTTCTTTCTTTCTTTCAGGATTTATGTATTTTATGTATATGAGTACACACTTTAGTTGTACAGATAGTTGTGATCCTTCATGTGATTGTTGGGAATTGAGCTTAGGACCTCTGTTTGCTCTAGCCAAGCCCACTTGCTCAGGCAAAAGATTTATTTATTAGTATAAGTTCACTGTAGCTGTCTTCAAACGCACCAGGAGAGGGTATCAGATCTCATTATTGGTGGTTGTGAGGGACCATGTGGTTGCTGGGATTTGAACTCAGTACATTTGGAAGAGCAGTCAGTGCTCTTCCCCACTGAACCATCTCACCAGCCCTGGACACATGTTCCTTCTAGTACTATTGACTAAAGAACTTTGATCATGAAGGCATGTTGGATTTAATGACAGTGTGTGTTTCTGTGTGTGTGTCTGTGTGTGTGTGTGTGCAATATTTCTGCTGTGATTACTGTTACTTGACATCAAGTGGGCTTCTGTATAATTTCTTTAAATTTTTCTAATTCTTTTTTCTTTTTTTGTAAAGTAAAATTCCTGTCATACCTCCTTATCTTTCTCTCTCACTCCATGTTTGTGTGCATGTGTGTGTGTGTGTTAGTCTTGGGTACACAGATTAAAGAAATCATATTTCCAAGGATTCTTAGAAATAAACAAGGAAGCCAGATGTGGTGGAGCACCCCTTTTCTTTCCCTCTCTCTTTCTCTCCCCTCTCTCTCTCTCTCTCTCTCTCTCTCTCTCTCTCTCAATCTCTCTCTCTCTCTTTGTTTGTTTCTTTCTTTCTTTCTTTCTTTCAATTATTATTTTTTTCTCAGGTAGGTTTTCTTTGTGTAGCCCTGGCTGACTTGGATGTCACTCTGTAAGCCAGGGTGACCTTGAATGCAGAAATCCTCCTGAGGCTAAAGGTGTGGTCCACAATTGCCTCAGGTCTACTGTAATTCTCTCTTTAAGAAAACAGGGGGGGGGGGAGGGTATGGAGGACATTTGGGATAGCATTGGAAATGTAATTGAGGAAAATACGTAATAAAAAAATATTTAAAAAAACGTGTGTATGAGCCGGGTGTGGTGGCGCACGCCTTTAATCCCAGCACTTGGGAGATAGAGGCAGGCAGGTTTCTAAGTTCAAGGCCAGCCTGGTCCACAAAGTGAGTTCCAGGACAGCCAAGGCTACACAGAGAAACCCTGTCTCAAAAAAAAAAAAAATGAAATCAAACAAACAAACAAAGAAATAAACAAGAAATCCTAACCCTGACCACCAATAAAAAGGCTGTGGAAACTCTTTCATGTCTCTCTCCCTCACAGGTAATGATGTAGCTGCTTGTAAATTAATACTCCATGTGTGTGTATAGGATTCCATGGCCAGCTAGTACCAGCCCCAGATTTGTGTTTCAGAGATCTTTATTAATTTATTTTCCGTGCCTGAGCTTGTGTAGGTGGTAGGCCACCAAACCTCCAGGGAGGTTTTTTTTGCTGCCACAAAAAGGTCGCCTTTCATCTTAATGAGGTCAAAGTGTCAATGTGCAAGCCAGTGACCGAACAAGGAAGTAGACATGCAGACAACAAACATGCAGGGGTACCACCTCCATTCCCTTCTGTTTTTTGGTAAAGGACACACAATTTTTATTATTTACAGTAAGCCTTATAAAGCACTCTGACAGCCCCACAGATATCTGTGATTAGAATTTCCTTTTTTTTTTTTAAAAAAAAAAGTAATTCTCAGGGGGTGCATGGTGACTTGTCCTAGGTTCTGGTGCCCTCTTCTGGCATGTAGTCATATAGGCAGCACACACACACACACACTTACATTGAAAACTAAAAGTAATAACAGCAAACAAGCAAGCAAGCAAACAAACAAACTAAGAAATATATAAATAGGAGGGAAAAAGAGATTCTGGCTTCTGCCAGGCTGTGTGGGTGGCAGAGGCTGGCAGGCAAGCAGGCAGAGAGGACCTCTGTGAGTTTGAGGCTACCCAAGCCTACACTGATAGTTCCAGAAAGGACTGCCAGGGCTACACCAAGAGAAACCCTATCTCTAGGATCAAGAAAACAAAAGCAGAAAAGGTTCTGGCTTTTATTTTACCAACATATGTTTCTTTCATTCTTCTCTTCCTTCCTTCCTTCCTTCCTTCCTTCCTTCCTTCCTTCCTTCCTTCCTTCCTTCCTTCCTTCCGAGATTTATTTATTTTATGTATATGAGTACACACTTTAGTTGTAAAGATGGTTGTGATCGTTAATGTGAATGTGAAATTAGGACCTCTGCTTGCTCTACCCAAGCCCATTTGCTCAGGCCAAAGATTTATTTATTAGTATAAGTTCACAGTAGATGTCTTCAAACCCACCAGGATAGGGTATCAGATCTCATTGTGGGTTGTTGTGAGCCACCATGTGGTTGCTGGGATTTGAACTCAGTACCTTTGGAAGAGCAGTCGGTGCTCTTACCCACTGAACCATCTCACCAGCCCCCGACTTATGTTCCTTCTAGTACTATTGACTAAAGAACTTTGATCATGAAGGCACGTTGGATTTAATGACAGAGTTTGTGTGTGTTTCTGTGTGTGTATGTGTGCAATACTTCTGCTGGGATTGCAGTTACTTGCCATCTAGTGGGCTTGTGTGTAATTTCTTTAATTTTTTTCTAATTTTTTTTCTGAAAGTATCTTTCTTTCCATCTCTCTTTCTCTTTCTCTCTCTGTCTCTCTCTCTGTGTGTCTCTGTCTGTCTCTGTGTCTCTCTCCTTTTCTTTTCTTCTTTCTTTCTTTCTTTCTCTCTCTCTTTCTTTCTTTCTTTCTTTCTCTCTCTCTCTCTCTCTCTCTTTCCTTCTTTCTTCCTTTCTTTCTTTCTTTCTTTCTTTCTTTCTTTCTTTCTTTCTTTCTTTCTTTCTTTCTTTCTTTCTTTCAGGATTTATGTATTTTATGTATATGAGTACACACTTTAGTTGTACAGATAGTTGTGATCCTTCATGTGATTGTTGGGAATTGAGCTTAGGACCTCTGTTTGCTCTAGCCAAGCCCACTTGCTCAGGCAAAAGATTTATTTATTAGTATAAGTTCACTGTAGCTGTCTTCAAACGCACCAGGAGAGGGTATCAGATCTCATTATTGGTGGTTGTGAGGGACCATGTGGTTGCTGGGATTTGAACTCAGTACATTTGGAAGAGCAGTCAGTGCTCTTCCCCACTGAACCATCTCACCAGCCCTGGACACATGTTCCTTCTAGTACTATTGACTAAAGAACTTTGATCATGAAGGCATGTTGGATTTAATGACAGTGTGTGTTTCTGTGTGTGTGTCTGTGTGTGTGTGTGTGCAATATTTCTGCTGTGATTACTGTTACTTGACATCAAGTGGGCTTCTGTATAATTTCTTTAAATTTTTCTAATTCTTTTTTCTTTTTTTGTAAAGTAAAATTCCTGTCATACCTCCTTATCTTTCTCTCTCACTCCATGTTTGTGTGCATGTGTGTGTGTGTGTTAGTCTTGGGTACACAGATTAAAGAAATCATATTTCCAAGGATTCTTAGAAATAAACAAGGAAGCCAGATGTGGTGGAGCACCCCTTTTCTTTCCCTCTCTCTTTCTCTCCCCTCTCTCTCTCTCTCTCTCTCTCTCTCTCTCAATCTCTCTCTCTCTCTTTGTTTGTTTGTTTGTTTCTTTCTTTCTTTCAATTATTATTTTTTTCTCAGGTAGGTTTTCTTTGTGTAGCCCTGGCTGACTTGGATGTCACTCTGTAAGCCAGGGTGACCTTGAATGCAGAAATCCTCCTGAGGCTAAAGGTGTGGTCCACAATTGCCTCAGGTCTACTGTAATTCTCTCTTTAAGAAAACAAGGGGGGGGTATGGAGGACATTTGGGATAGCATTGGAAATGTAATTGAGGAAAATACGTAATAAAAAATATTTAAAAAAACGTGTGTATGAGCCGGGCGTGGTGTCAGGGAGCACACAGTGGCCATGGAATACTTTCATCCAAGATAGATTCGGACAGTCTATTAGGTAAGACAAACAGGGCTTTTTTGTTTGTTTGTTTGTTTGTTTGTTTGTTTTTTGGTTTGTTTTTTGTTTTTTTTTGTGTGTGTGTGTGTGTGTGTATCGACCTATATTGAACCTGTGCATGGTACATTCAGAAACCAGAGAAAGGTGGCATGTCTGCAGATATTATAGTTATAGATGGTGCTTAGCTGCTTGTTGTACTAAAACTAAGAAAAAACTAATGTTTATAATTAGCAAGTTCTGGAGTTTTGTTTTGGTTTTGATTTTGGTTATTCTCGTGAAAGGAATTGTTTTGGAATGGATTGGGATTGTGAATTCCTTGTGCTCAGACTCCATATATCTGTATTTATGTCTTCAGTGAAATACAGTGTAGACTGGTACCAGAAAGTCTATTATTAACTTCCCTTTCCCTAGCCCATGGTTAATATAAAGGGAGGAATATTCCATTTGATAGGTAGGTTTGGAACATTGTTATTGCTATCACTTGTGTGCTTCCCTGCCTCTGTGATTTTCATATTCATACTCTGGAATCTGTAATTTCGGTCAAAGTTACTGGTGGCTGAAAGTTTACTGTACTCAATTTCAGGGTACAGCTGTTTGCACAGAAAGGCGCCATTGTGCTAGATTAAAGTTTCAGAACTTGGTAGAGTGAGGTTGTAATCTCTCAGGTATGAATGCATTTCTGTAACAGGCATGCGCCAACTTTTACATAAGTACTCTTGTGTGGCTCATTAAAAAAAAAAAAAAAAAAAAAAAAAAAAAACACAGGAAAGACTGTAAGTCCAAATCATGTCTTCCATTTTGCTCTTCTGTATTTCCTAACCACTCAGAAAAAGTTCACAAGCCTTTGAAGAAACAGCAGCAGGCCGTTATTGTTTTCAAGGTTTTCAAATTAAGTGATTGATTTTTAATGTATTCTCTCTATTTACTGTTTTGATTTTCAGATTTTGACTCAATATTTGAAGATATGCCTTTTATTGGGTGATGTTAATTCTCGAATGTATTAATGTTGTTTCACAATTGTTTTTTTTTTTTTTTTTTTTTTTTTTTTTTGGTTTTTTGAGACAGGGTTTCTCTGTGTAGCCCTGGCTGTCCTGGAACTCACTCTGTAGACCAGGCTGGCCTCGAACTCAGAAATCCGCCTGCCTCTGCCTCCCGAGTGCTGGGATTAAAGGCGTGCGCCACCACGCCCGGCTTGTTTCACAATTGTAATGTTACATGATCATGGGTGGGTACTACATTCTCTAAAAAATTATGCGATAAGAAAGTCATATTCATGGAACTCATGGCTCTAATTGCACAGTCCCCTTGCTAAAGCAAAGGGCACTCTTTTAAGGCTACTTCAGAACTGGTCTTTGTATTTTCTCTAAGCGATGGATGTAGTCATGTCCATTTAGAGTCAGGGTACCACATGTCACAGGCAGCCCTACGTATATGCCATGAGAAAGTTCAAAGACTTAACATAGTTTACAGGAACTCCAAATTTCATTTTTGTAATGGTAACTCCCAAGATTTTCTCCAAAAAATAAATTATTTTCTATTTTATAATGTAAGAAAAGAAATATAGTGTTGAAAATAATCCTGGTCCCTTACTCTCCTTGTTTCTGTAGTATCCACTGCTGTAACTTTCTCCAATAGCCTCCATAGTCAGAGTGCTAAGACATGCATGAAAGGCTGTTGAAATTGTTTCAAACATCCTTGGTTCCTCTGAGGGGAGAAACTGTTTTAAAGCTCCATGTGTTCTGTTAGGAGACTCCAGTGTTTTGAAAGATAATGAACAATTTTACCCCTGGTTGATGCTTGGGGAAAAAAACTAAAGTTCAGTGGACACCAGTCTCCTGATGAATTGCTTCAAGTTTGTTTGTTTGTTTGTTTGCTTGTTTTTTCAATTTAGAGTAGGTTTGGCTGTAAGACTCAGTCTCTGTCTCCTGCTGTGGGGATGGCAGAGGCAGGCAGAACAGATCTCCTGGTGGTCTTTCATGTGATTGGACACAGTTTGTAGACCCGGCTGTCCTCAAACCTGTAAAAGCCTGACTCTGCTTTTCCTTTTCTCTTCTTATCTTTTTTTCTTTTTCTGTCCTTTCTTTTTTCTTTTTTGGTTATTTGTGACTCTGTAGAGTGGGGAAGGCCTCTAACTAAGAAATCTTCCTGCCTCTGACTCCAGGCACTGGATTAAAGGCCTGCACCACCACTGCCCAGCCAATTTTTTTTTTTTTTTTTGAATTGTGAGAAACATGATCTATTTAGTCCTGTTGTCTGTAAGTGTTTGACAAGGAAGGCCATTTGGATTTTATTAAAGAGTTTTGATCCTTCATGTGATTGTTGGGAATTGAACTTAGGACCTCTGCTTGCTCTAGCCAAACCCACTTGCTCAGGCCAGAGATTAATTTATTAGTATAAGTTCACTGTAGTTGTCTTCAAATGCACCAGAAGAGGGTACCAAATCACATTATGGGTGGTTGTGAGCCACCATGTGGGTGCTGGGATTTGAACTCAGTACATTTGGAAGAGCAGTCAATGCTCTTCCCCACTGAACCATCTCACCAGCCCCCGACATAATTTTCTTCTAGTAATATTGACTAAAGAACTTTGATCATGAAGGCACATTGGATTTAATGACAGAGTTTGTGTGTGTGTGTGTGTGTGTGTGTGTGTGTGTGTGTGTGTGTGTGTGTGCAATATTTCTGCTGTGATTGTGGTTACTTGCCATCTAGTGGGCTTGTGTGTAATTTCTTTAATTTTTTCTAATTCTTTTTTTTTTTTTTGTAAAGTTGAATTCATGTCATTCCTCCATATCTTTCTCTCTCACTCCATGTTTGTGTGCATGTGTGTGTGTGTGTTAGTCTTGGGTACACAGATTAAAGAAATCATATTTCCAAGGAATATTTTTTCCTGGAAATATGATTTCTTCAAGTAATATATTTTCCAAACAATATTTTTAAAAATATTTTCTTCCTTCCTTTCTTTCTTTCTTCCTTCCTTCCTTCCTTCCTTCCTTCCTTCCTTCCTTTCTTTCTTTCTTTCTTTCTTTCTTTCTTTCAATTATTATTATTATTTTTCTCAGATAGGGTTTCTTTGTGTAGACCTGCCTGACTTGGAAGTCACTCTGTAAGGCAGGGTGACCTTGAATGCAGAAATCCTCCTGAGGCTAAAGGTGTGGTCCACAATTGACTTAGCTCTCCACTAATTCTCTCTTTAATAAACAAGGGGCGGGAGGGTACAGGGGACTTTTGGGATAGCATTGGAAATGTAATTGAGGAAAATACGTAATAAAAATATTTTTAAAAAACGTGTGTATGTATGTATAGAAATAATATTTATCCATTAATATCTCTTTTTCCTAAAATTAATGTCATTCCTCCTTATCTTTCTCTCTCACTCCATGTTTGTGTGCATGTGTGTATGTGTGTTAGTCTTGGCTGCCACCCACATGTCGCCTTTCAGCATGGTGAGGTCAATGTGTCAATGTGCAACCAAGTGACAAAACAAGGAAGTAGACATGTAGACAACAGATATGGAGGTGCACCATCTCCCTTCCCTTCTGTTGTTTGGTAAAAGACACACAATTTTTCTTATTTACCATAAGCCTTAAAAAGCACTCTGACAGCCTCTCAGATATCTACCTTCTATGTGATTAGAATTTCCTTTTTTTTTTTTTTTTTTAAATTAATTCTCAGGATCTGCATGGTGACTTGTCCTAGGTTCTGGTGCCCCCTTCTGGCATCTAATCATATAGGCAGCAGATAGAGCAAACACACAAATTTACATTGAAAACTAATAGTAATAATAACAAACACGCAAGCAAGCAAGTAAGCAAACAAATAAATAAATATATAAATAAGAGGGAGAAAGATATTCTGTCTTCTGCCCGGCTGTGTGGGTGGTAGAAGCAGGCAGGCCGGCAGGCAAGCAGAGAGGACCTCTGTGAGTTTGAGGCTACCCAAGCCTACAGAGCAAGTACAGAGCAGCGTGTGTGTGTGTGTGTGTGTGTGTGTGTGTGTGTGTGTATAATATTTCTGCTGTGATTGCGGTTACTTGCCATGTAGTGGGCTTATGATTGATTCTGTAATCTTTTTTCTAATTCTTTTAGTTTTATTTTATTTTATTTTTGTTTTATATTTTATTTTATTTTATTTTTGGTTTTTTGGACAGGGTTTCTCTGTATAGCCCTGTATGTTTTGGAATTCAGTTTGCAGACCAGGCTGGCCCCGAACTCAGAAATCCTCCCATCTCTGCCTCCCTAGTGCTGGGATTAAAGGCGTGTGCCACCACTCCTGGCTATTTTTTTAATTTTTAAATTTTATTTATTTAGTTTATTTTTGTTTTTTTGTTTTTTTTTTTTTTTTTTTTTTTTTCACAATGCGGTTTCTCTGTGTACCCCTGGCTGTCCTGGAACTTACTCTGTAGACCAGGATGGCCTTGAACACATTAATCTGTCTGCCTCTGCTTCCCAAATGCTGGGATTAAAAGCATGTGCCACCACTGCCCAGACTAATGTTTTTTTTTGGAAAATACCTACCTTTCTTTCTTTCTTTCTTTCTTTCTTTCTTTCTTTCTTTCTTTCTTTCTTTCTTTCTTTCTTTCTTTTCCTTCTTAAATTTATTCTTTTCATACATAGTTTCTTAGTGTAAGCAGCCCTGGCTGTCTTGAAGACACTTTGTAGGCCTCAATCCTTTAAGAGCCTGCCTCTGTTTTTCAAATGCTGGCATGGAAGTTGTACACCACTATGACCTGCTACGATTCTTATCTTCTTATTTTTGTCCCCCCCCACCCACCCTTCCTTTTTGTGATTTTTGCTTTTGCCAGGCAGTGGTGGTGGTGGTGCTGGCAGAGGGAGGTGGATCACTGTAACTTTGCGGCTAGCTTATTCTACAGTCTGAGTTACACAAAAGGGGTTCAGAATGACTGGTTATATTTTTCGTTTTTTATGCATTTTAATTAAAATTTGACTAAACCAAAAGAAATTAGACTGACCACTTCAGAGTCTGGCGTTTAAAAGTATAACCAAAAAGTATGAGGCTGTCTGTGGATGGTCAAGGGTTCAGGCTGCTTTAGGGAGCCTCCTCAGCTTTCTGCATATGCAAACTAGGCCACCTAGAGGCTGGAAACCAAAGCTACCTTGAGCAGTAGGTCACGTGACAGCCAGCCACCTCCATCTTTATGAGGACAGATGT
>NW_028227288.1:992620-1032954 GCF_978045245.1 Mus caroli | reverse complement strand
TTTCCACATTTTTCATGATTTATCGCAATATTCAAGATCCTTGAGTGTGAGTTGTTAATTATTCATGTTTTTCAGGATTTCTTTCCATATTCCAGGTTCTTCAGTGTGAGTTTTTAATTTTCCACGTTATTCAGGGTTTCTCGACATATTCTGGGTCTTTCATTGTGAGTTTTTACTTTTCCACGTCTTTCAGGGTTTCTCGAAATATACTGTGTCCTTCAGTGTGAGTTATTCATTTTCCACTTTTTTGAAGCTTTCTCGCCATATTCCAGGTTCTTCAGTGAGAGTTTTAATTTTCCATGTTATTCAGGGTTTCTCGCCATATTCTGGTTCCTACAGTGTGAATTTTTAATTTTGCACCTTTTTCAGGGTCCCCGCCTTATTCCCGGTCCTTCAGTGGGAGTTTTAATTTTCCACATTTTTGAGGATTTCTAGCAATATTCCAGATACTTGAGTGTGAGTTGTTAATTTTTCATATTTTTTAGGATTTCTTGCCATATTCCAGGTCCTTCAGTGTGAGTTTTTAATTTTCCATTTTTCAGGGTTTCTCCCATTATTCTCCGTCCTACAATGTGAATTTTTAATTTTCCACTTTTTTCAGGGTTTCTCGCCATATTCTGGGTCTTACAGTAAGACTTTTTAATTTTCCACCTTTTCAGGGTTTCTCGCCATATTCTGGGTCCTTCAGTGTGAGTTTTTAATCTTTCCATGTTATCAGGGATTCTTGCCATATTCTGGGTCCTACATTGTGAATTTTTAATTTTCCACATTTTTCAGAATTTCTCGCCATATTCTGGGTCCTAAAGTGTGAATTTTTAATTTTCGACCTTTTTCAGGCTTTCTTGCCATATTCTGGGTCCTTCAGTGTGAGTTTTTAAATTTCCATGTTTTTCAGGGTTTCTCGCCATATCCCAGGTCCTTCAGTGTGAGTTTTTAATTTTCCATGTTTTTCTGGGTTTCTCGCCATATTCGGGGACCTACAGTGTGACTTTTTAATTTTCCACCTTTTCAGGATTTCTCGCCATATTCTGGGTCCTTCAGTGTGAGTTTTTATCTTTCCATGTTATCAGGGATTCTTGCCATATTCTGGGTCCTTCAGTGTGAGTTTTTAATTTTCCAGATTTCTCAGGGTTTCTGCCACATTTCAGATCCTTGAGTGTGAGTTGTTAATTTTCCATGTTTTTCAGGGTTTCTCGCTATATTCTGTGTACTTCAGTGTGAGTTTTTACTTTTCCATGTTTTTCAGGGTTTTTCGCCATATTCTCATTCCTTCAGTGGGAGTTTTTAATTTTCCATATTTTTCAGGATTTCTTGCAATATTCCAGGTCCTGGAGTGTGAGTTGTTAATTTATCATATTTTTAAAGAATTTTTTCCCATATTACATGTCCTAACCTGTGAGTTTTTAATTTTCCACGTCTTTCAGTGTTTCTCGAATTATTCTGGGTCCTACAGTGTAAATTTTTAATTTTCCAGGATATTGAGGGTTTCTGGCCATATTCCAGGTCCTTCAGTGTGAGTTTTTAATTTTCCACGTTTTTCAGGTTTTCTCGCCTTATTCCAGGTCCTTCAGTGTGAGTTTTTAATTTTCCAAGTTTTTTAGGTTTTCTCCCATTATTCTGGGTCCTACAGTGTGAATTTTTAATTTTCCACTTTTTTCACCATTTCTCACCATATTCTGGGTCCTACAGTGTGAATTTTGAATTTTCCATGTTTTTCAGTGTTTCTCGTCATATTCTTTGTCCTAAAGTGTGAATTTTTAATTTTCCACCTTTTTTTAGGATTTCTTGCCATATTCTGGGTCCTTCATTGTGAGTTTTTACTTTTCCACGTCTTTCAGGGCTTCTCGCAATATTCTGTGTCCTTCAGTGTGAGTTATTCATTTTCCACTTTTTTGAAGGTTTCTCGCCATATTCCAGGTCCTTCAGTGAGAGTTTTAATTTTCCATGTTATTCAGGGTTTCTCGCTTTATTCTGGGTCCTACAGTGTGAATTTTTAATTTTACACCTTTTTCAGGGTCCCCGCCTTATTCCCGGTCCTTCAGTGGAAGTTTTAATTTTCCACATTTTTGAGGATTTCTCGCAATATTCCAGATACTTGAGTGTGAGTTGTTAATTTTTCATATTTTTTAGGATTTCTCGCCATATTCCAGGTCCTTCAGTGTGAGTTTTTAATTTTCCATGTTTTTCTGGGTTTCTCGCCATATTCTGGGACCTACAGTGTGACTTTTTAATTTTCCACCTTTTCAGGGTTTCTCGCCATATTCTGGTTCCTTCAGTGTGAGTTTTTATCTTTCCATGTTATCAGGGATTCTCGCCATATTCTGGGTCCTACAGTGTGAATTTTGAATTTTCCATATTTTCCAGAATTTCTCACCATTTTCTGGGTCCTAAAGTGTGAATTTTTAATTTTCGACCTTTTTCAGGGTCTCTTGCCATATTCTGGGTCCTTCAGTGTGAGTTTTTAAATTTCCATGTTTTTCAGGGTTTCTCGCCATATTCCAGGTCCTTCAGTGTGAGTTTTTAATTTCCATGCTTTTCTGGGTTTCTCTACATATTCTGGGACCTACAGTGTGACTTTTTAATTTTCCACCTTTTCAGGTTTTCTCGCCATATTCTGGATCCTTCAGTGTGAGTTTTTATCTTTCCATGTTATCATGGATTCTCGACATATTCTGGGTCCTTCAGTGTGAGTTTTTAATTTTCCACATTTTTCAGGGTTTCTCGCCATATTCCAGGTCCTTCAGTGAGACTTTTAATTTTCCATGTTTTTCACGTTTCTCCCCATATTCTGGGTCCTACAGTGTGAATTTTAAATTTTCGACCATTTTTAGGGTTTCTTGCCATATTCTGGGTCCTATAGTGTGAGTTTTTAATTTTCCATGTAATCAGGGATCCTCGCCATATTCTGGGTCCTTCAGTGTGAGTTTTTAATTTTCCACATTTTTCAGGATTTCTTGCAATATTCCAGGTCCTGGAGTGTGAGTTGTTAATTTATCCTATTTTTAAAGGATTTTTTCCCATATTACATGTCCTAACCTGTGAGTTTTTAATTTTCCACGTTTTTCAGTGTTTCTCGAATTATTCTGGGTCCTACAGTGTAAATTTTTAATTTTCCAGGATATTGAGGGTTTCTGGCCATATTCCAGGTCCTTCAGTGTGAGTTTTTAATTTTCCACGTTTTTCAGGTTTTCTCGCCTTATTCCAGGTCCTTCAGTGTGAGTTTTTAATTTTCCACGTTTTTTAGGTTTTCTCCCATTATTCAGGGTCCTACAGTGTGAATTTTGAATTTTCCACTTTTTTCACCATTTCTCACCATATTCTGGGTCCTACAGTGTGAATTTTGAATTTTCCACGTTTTTCCGTGTTTCTCGCCATATTCTGGGTCCTACATTGTGAATTTTTAATTTTCCACGTTTTGCAGGGTTTCTCACCATATTCCCGGTCCTTCAGTGGGAGTTTTTAATTTTCCACATTTTTCTGGATTTCTCACAATATTCAAGATCCTTGAGTGTGAGTTGTTAATTATTCATGTTTTTCAGGATTTCTTTCCATATTCCAGGCCCTTCAGTGTGAGTTTTTAATTTTCCACGTTATTCAGGGATTCTCGACATATTCTGGGTCTTTCATTGTGAATTTTTACTTTTCCACGTCTTTCAGGGTTTCTCGAAATATTCTGTGTCCCTCAGTGTGAGTTATTCATTTTCCACTTTTTTTGAAGGTTTCTCGCCATATTCCAGGTCCTTCAGTGAGAGTTTTAATTTTCCATGTTATTCAGGGTTTCTCGCCATATTCTGGGTCCTACAGTGTGAATTTTTAATTTTACACCTTTTTCAGGGTCCCCGCCTTATTCCGGTCCTTCAGTGGGAGTTTTAATTTTCCACATTTTTGAGGATTTCTCGCAATATTCCAGATACTTGAGTGTGAGTTGTTAATTTTCCACGTGTTTCAGGTTTTCTTGCCTTATTCCAGGTCCTTCATTGTGAGTTTTTAATTTTCCACGTGTTTCAGGTTTTCTTGCCTTATTCCAGGTCCTTCAGTGTGAGTTTTTAATTTTCCACGTTTTTTAGTTTTTCTCACATTATTCTGGGTCCTACAGTGTGAATTTTTAATTTTCCACCTTTTTTAGGTTTTCTTACCATATTCCAGGTCATTCATGTGAGTTTTTAATTTTCCACTTTTTTCACCATTTCTCACCATATTCTGGGTCCTACAGTGTGAGTTTTGAATTTTCCATGTTTTTCAGGGTTTCTCATCATATTCTTAGTCCTAAAGTGTGAATTTTTAATTTTCCACCTTTTTTAGGATTTCTTGCCATATTCTGGGTCCTTCATTGTGAGTTTTTAATTTTCCATGTTTTTCAGAGTTTCTCGCCATATCTAGGTCCTACAGTGTGAATTTTATTTTTCCACCTTTTTCAGTGTTTCTCGCATTATTCTGGGTCCTACATTGTGAATTTTTAATTTTCCACGTTTTGCAGGGTTTCTCACCATATTCCCAGTCCTTCAGTGGGAGTTTTTAATTTTCCACATTTTTCAGGATTTCTCGCAGTATTCAAGATCCTTGACTGTGAGTTGTTAATTATTCATGTTTTTCAGGATTTCTTTCCATATTCCAGGTCCTTCAGTGTGAGTTTTTAATTTTCCACTTTATTCAGGGTTTCTCGACATATTCTGGGTCTTTCATTGTGAGTTTTTACTTTTCCACGTCTTTCAGGGTTTCTCGCAATATTCTGTGTCCTTCAGTGTGAGTTATTCATTTTCCACTTTTTTGAAGGTTTCTCGCCATATTCCAGGTTCTTCAGTGAGAGTTTTAATTTTCCATGTTATTCAGGGTTTCTCGCCATATTCTGGGTCCTACAGTGTGAATTTTTAATTTTACACCTTTTTCAGGGTCCCCGCCTTATTCCCGGTCCTTCAGTGGGAGTTTTAATTTTCCACATTTTTGTGGATTTCTCAAAATATTCCAGATACTTGAGTGTGAATTTTTAATTTTCCACATTTTTCAGGGTTTCTTGCCATATTCCAGGTCCTTCAGTGTGAGTTTTTAATTTTCCACTTTTTTCAGGGATTCTCGCCATAATTCCGGTCCTTCAGTGTGAGTTTTTAATTTTCCACGTTTTTCAGTGTGTCCTGCCATATTCCTGATCCTTGAGTGTGAGTTGTTTATTTACCATGTTTTTCTGGTTTTCTCGCCATAACCCATGTGCTTCAGTGTGAGTGTTTAATTCTCCACGTTTTTCAGGGTTTCTCACCATATTCCTGGTCCTTCAGTGTGAATTTTTAATTTTCCAATTATTTCCGGGTTTCTAGACATATTGTGTGTCCTTCAGTGTGTGTTTTTAATTTTCCACGTTTTTGAGGGTGTCTCGCCATATTCCAGGTCCTTCAGTTTGAATTTTTAGTTTTCCACTTTTTTCCGGGTTTCTCGCCATATTCCAGTACCTTCAGTGTGAGGTTTTAATTTTGCTCGTTTTTCAGGGTTTCTCGCCATATTCTGGGTCCTACAGTGTGAATTTTTAATTTTACATGTTTTTCAGGGTATCTCGCCATATTCTAGTTTTTAATTTTCCACGTTTTTCAGCGTTTCTCGCCATAGTACAGACCCTTGGTGTGAGTTGTTAATTTACCATGCTTTTCTGGATTTCTCGCCATAACCCCTGTCCTTCAGTGTGAGTTTCTTATTTTCCACATTTTCCAGGGTTTCACGCCATATTCCATGTCCTTCCGTGTGAATTTTTAATTTTCAACCTATTTCCAGATTTCTGGCCATATTATGTGTCCTTCAGTTTGAGTTTTCAATTTTCCACAATTTCAGGGTTTCTCACAATATTCTGTGTCCTTCAGTGTGAGTTTTTCCTTTTCCACGTTTTTGAAGGTTTCTCGCCCTATTCCAGGTCCTTCAGTGAGAGATTTAATTTTCCATGTTATTCAGGGTTCTCCCCATATTCTGGGTCCTACAGTGTGAATTTTTAATTTTCCAACTTTTTCAGGGTTTCTTGCCATATTCTGTGTCCTTCAGTGTGAGTTTTCATTTGTCCATGTTTTTCAGGGTTTCTCGCCCTATTCTGGGTCCTACAGTGTGAATTTTTAATTTTCCAAGTTAATCCGGGTTTCTCGCCCTATTCTGGGTCCTACAGTGTGAATTTTTAATTTTACACGTTTTTCAGGGTTACTCGCCATATTCCAGGTTTTTCAGTGTGAGTTTATAATTTTCCACGTTTTTCAGCGTTTCTCGCCATATTCCAGATCCTTGGTGTGAGTTGTTAATTTTTCATATTTTTTTAGGATTTCTTGCCATATTCCAGGTCCTTCAGTGTGAGTTTTTAATTTTCCAAATTTTTGAGAGTTTCTCGCCCTATTCCAGGTCCTTCAGTGAAAGTTTTATTTTTCCATGTTTTTCAGGGTTTCTCGCCCTATTCTGGGTCCTACAGTGTGAATTTTTAATTTTCCACGTTTTTCAGGGTGTCTGGCCATATTCCTGATCCTTGAGTGTGAGTTGTTAATTTTCCATGTTTTTCTGGTTTTCTCGCAATAACCCCTGTCCTTCATTGTGACTTTTTTATTTTCAACCTATTTCCGGGTTTCTCGCCATATTATGTGTCCTTCAGTGTGAGTTTTCAATTTTCCACGTTTTTCAGGGTTTCTCCAATATTCTGTGTCCTTCAGTGTGAGTTTTTCATTTTCCACGTTTTTGAAGGTTTCTCGCCCTATTCTAGGTCCTTCAGTGAGAGATTTAATTTTCCATGTTATTCAGGGTTTCTCGCCATATTCTGGTCCTACAGTGTGAATTTTTAATTTTCCACATTTTTCAGGTTGTCTGGCCATATTCCTGATCCTTGAGTGTGACTTGTTACTTTTCCATGTTTTTCTTGTTTTCTCGCCATAACTCTTTCCTTCAGTGTGAGTTTTTAATTTTCCACCTTTTTCAGGTTTTCTCGCCATATTCCAGGTCCTTCAGTGTGAGTTTTTAATTTTCCACTTTTTTCAGGGATTCTTGCCATATTCTGGGTCCTTCAGTGTGAGTTTTTAATTTTCCACGTTTTTCAGTGTGTCTCGCCATATTTCTGATCCTTGAGTATGAGTTGTTAATTTTCTATGTTTTTCTGGTTTTCTCGCCATAACCCATGTGCTTCAGTGTGAGTGTTTAATTTTCCACGTTTTTCAGGGTTTCTTGCCATATTCCAGGTCCTTCAGTGTGAATTTTTAATTTTCTACCTATTTCCAAGTTTCTCGCCATATTGTGTGTCCTACAGTGTGTGTTTTTAATTTTCCACGTTTTTGAGGGTTTCTCAACATATTCCAGGTCCTTCAATGTGAATTTTTAATTTTCCACATTTCTCAGGGTTTCTTGCCATGTTCTGTGTCCTTCACTGTGAGTTTTTATTTTTCCATGTTTTTCAGGGTTTCTCGCCCTATTCTGTGTCCTACAGTGGGAATTTTTAATTTTTCCACGTTTTTTCGGGGTTCTCGCCATATTCTGGGTCCTACAGTGTGAATTTTTAATTTTACACGTTTTTCAGGGTTACTCGCCATATTCCAGGTTTTTTCAGTGTGAGTTTATAATTTTCCACGTTTTTCAGCATTTCTCGCCATATTCCAGATCCTTGGTGTCAGTTGTTAATTATCCATGTTTTAGGTTTTTTCGCCATAACCCATTTTCTTCAGTGTGAGTTTTTAATTTTGCAAGTTTTTGAGGGTTTCTCGCCCTATTCCAGGTCCTTCAGTGAAAGTTTTATTTTTCCATGTTTTTCAGGGTTTCTCGCCCTATTCTGGGTCCTACAGTGTGAATTTTTAATTTTCCATGTTTTTCAGGGTGTCTAGCCATATTCCTGATCCTTGAGTGTGAGTTGTTAATTTTCCATGTTTTTCTGGTTTTCTCGCCATAACCCCTGTCCTTCAGTGTGAGTTTTTTATTTTCCACGTTTTTCAGGGTTTCTCCCCATATTCTCGGTCCTTCAGTGTGAATTTTTAATTTTCCACCTATTTCCGGGTTTCTTGCCATATTATGTGTCCTTCAGTTTTCAATTTTCC
Organism: Mus caroli; assembly: GCF_978045245.1. NCBI lineage: Eukaryota > Metazoa > Chordata > Mammalia > Rodentia > Muridae > Mus > Mus caroli. Next base: position 1,024,924 of record NW_028227288.1, on the reverse strand, counting down.
ACGTTTTTCAGGGTTTCTCGCAATATTCTGTGTCCTTCAGTGTAAGTTTTTCATTTTCCACGTTTTTGAACGTTTCTCGCCCTATTCTAGGTCCATCAGTGAGAGATTTAATTTTCCATGTTATTCAGGGTTTCTCGCCATATTCTGGGTCCTGCAGTGTGAATTTTTAATTTTCCACGTTTTTCAGGGTGTCTCGCCATATTCCTGATCCTTGAGTGTGACTTGTTAATTTTCCATGTTTTTCTTGTTTTCTCGCCATAACCCTTTCCTTCAGTGTGAGTTTTTTATTTTCCACCTTTTTCTTGGTTTCTCGCCATATTCCAGGTTCTTCAGTGTGAATTTTTAATTTTCCACCTATTTCCGGGTTTCTTGCCATATTCTGTGTCCCTCAGTGTGAGTTTTTAATTTTCCACGTTCTTCAGGGTTTCTTGCCATTTTCTGGGTCCTTCAGTGTGAGTTTTTAATTTTTCACATTTTTCAGGGTTTCTTGTCATATTCCAGACCCTTCAGTGTGATTTGTTAATTTTTTATGTTTTTCAGGGTTTCTCGCCATATTCTCTGTCCTCAGTGTGAGTTTTTAATATTCCATGTTTTTCAGGGTTTTTTAGCCATATTCCTGGTCTTCAGTGTCAGTTTTTAATTTTCCACATTTTTCTGGTTGTCTCGCAATATTCCAGATCCTTGAGTGTGAGTTGTTAATTTTCCATGTTTTTCTGGATTTCCTGCTATATTCCAGTACCGTCAGTGTGAGTTTTTAATTTTCCGTGTTTTTCAGTGTTTCTCGCGTTATTCTGGGTCCTACAATGTTAATTTTTAATTTTCCACCTTTTTCAGGGTTTCTCGCCATATTCCAGGTCCTTCAGTGTGAGTTTTAATTTTCCACGTTTTTCAGGGTTTCTCGCCCTATTCCAGGTCCTTCAGTGAAAGTTTTATTTTTCCATGTTTTTCAGGGTTTCTCGCCCTATTCTGGGTCCTACAGTGTGAATTTTTAATTTTTCACCTTTTTTCAGGGTTTCTCGCCATATTCCAGGTCCTTCAGTGTGAGTTTTAATTTTCCACGTTTTTCAGGGTTTCTCGCCATATTCTCGGTCCTAGAGTGTGAATTTTTAATTTTACACGTTTTTCAGCGTATCTCACCATATTCTGGGTCCTACAGTGTGAATTTTTAATTTTACACGTTTTTCTCCGTTTCTCTTCATATTCCAGGTTTTACAGTGTGAGTTTTTAATTTTCCACGTTTTCAGTGTTTCTCGTCATATACCAGGTCCTTCAGTGTGAGTTTTTAATTTTCCATGTTTTTCAGGGATTCTCGCCATATTCTGGGTCCTAAAGTGTGAATTTTTAATTTTTCACCTTTTTCAGGGTTTCTCGCCATATTCTGGGTCCTTCAGTGTGAGTTTTTAATTTTCCACGTTTTTTAGGGTTTCTCGCCATATTCTGGGTCCTATAGTGTGAGTTTTCATTTTCCACGTTTTCAGGATTCTTGCCATATTCCAGATCCTTGAGTGTGAGTTGTTAATTTTTCATGTTTTTCAGGTTTTCTTACCATAATCCATGTCCTTATGTTTGAGTTTTTAATTTTCCACGTTTTTCAGTGTTTCTTGCCATATCAGGTTCTTCTTTGTGAATTTTTTAATTTTCCACGTTTTTCAGTTTTCTCGCCATATTCTGTGTTCTACAGTGTGAATTTTCAATTTTCCATATTTTTCCATGTTTCTCGCCATATTCCAGCTTGTTCAGTGTGAGTTTTTAATTTTCCACGATTTTTAGGGTTTCTCGCCATACTCTTGCTCCTACAGTGTGATTTTTCATTTTCCACGTTTTTCAGTATTCTTGCCATATTCCAGATCCTTTAGTGTGAGTTGTTAATTTTCCATGTGGTGTCACAGTGCTTCACTCTCGTGTCACAGTGATCCACTTTTGTTTCACATGCTCCACTGTGGTATCAGAGTGCTCCAAAATAGTGTCATAATCCTCCACTGTTGTGTCACATTGATCACTGGGTTGTCACAGTGTTCGACTGTGTTGTCACAGACTCCAATGTGGTGACAACATGCTCCAATGTGCTGTAACAGTGCACCACGTTGATGTCACGGTGTTCCACTCTGATGTCACTGTAATACTGTGGTAAAACTGTGCTCCACTGTGGTGACCGAGGGCTCCACTTTGATGTCACAGTTCTCCACTGTGTTGTTACAGTGCCCACTGTTGTGTCACATTACTCCAGTGTGATGTCACAGTGCTCCACTGTGGTGTCACAATGCTCCGCTGCTGTATCACAGTGATCTCTGTGGACTCAAGTGCTCCACGGTGGTGTCACAGACTCCAATGTTGTGACAACATGCTCCAATATGCTGTAACAGTGCACCACTGTGATGTCACAGTGTTCCACTGTGATGTCACTGTAATACTGTGGTAAAACAGTGCTCCACTGTGGTGACTGAGTGCTCCATTTTGATGTCACAGTTCTCCACTGTGTTGTAACAGTGCCCACTGTTGTGTCACAGTGCACCACTGTTGTGTCACAATGCTCCACTGAGGTGTCTCCTGCTACACTGTGGTGACAGAGTGCTCCACTCTGGTTTCAGAGTGCTCCACTGTGGTGTCACAGTGCTCCACTGAGGTGTCTCATGCTACACTGTTGTGACGTAGTGCTCCACTGTAGTGTCACAGTGCTCCACTGTGGTGTCACAGACTCTAACCTGGTGACAGCATGCTCTAATGTGCTGTCAAAGTGTACCACATTGATATCTCAGTGCTTCATTGCGGTGTCACAGTGATCACCGTAGTGTCACAGTGCTCCACTCTGGTGTCACAGGCTCCATTGATGTGAAAGCATGATCCACTGTGCTGTCAGTGTACCACTCTGGTAAAACAGTGGTCCACTGTGCAATCATAGTGCTCCACTGTAGTGTCACAGTGCTCCAGAGTGGTGTCACAGTGCTCTACTGTAGTGTCACAGTCTCCACCCTGGGGACAGCATGCTCCAATGTGCTGTCGCAGTTCACCACTGTAATGTCACAAAGATCCACTGTGATGTCACTGTAGTACAGTGGTATAACTGTGCTTCACTCTGCTGTCATAGTGCTACACTGTGAAGTCATATTGCTCCAATGTGTTGTCACATGCTGCATCGTGGAGTCACATGCTCCACTGTGATTACAGAGTCATCCCCTGGGGTGTCACAATGCTCCACTCTGATGTCACCGTGCTCCACTGTGGTGTCACAGTGCTTCACTGTGGTGACAATGTGCTCCACTGTGGTGTCAATGTGCTCCAATCTGGTGTAACATACTCCACTGTTTTGTCACAGTGATCCAATGTGGTGTCTCAGTGCTCCACTGTGGTGTCACAGACTCCAACCTGGTGACAGCATGCTCTAATGTGCTGTCAAAGTGCACCATTGTGATATCACAGTGCTCCACTGTGGTGTCGCAGTGTGTCACTGTGGTGTCACTCTGCTCCATTGTGGTGTCACAGTGCTCCACTGTAGAGTCACAGTGCTCCTTTTTGGTGACTCAGAGCTCCACTGTGGTGGCACAGTTCTCCACTGTGTTGTGATAAAGCACCACTGCTGTGTCACAGTGCTGTACTGTGGTGTCACAGTGCTCCTCTTAGGTGTCACAGAGCTCCACTGTAGTGTCCGAGTTCTCCAGTGTAGTGACACAGAGCTCCATTGTGGTGTCACAGTGCTCCACTGTGGTGTCACAGTGCTCCACTGATGTGGCTCATGCTACACTGTTGTGACAGAGTGCTACACTGTGGTGAAAGTGTGCTATACTGTGGAGTCACAGTGCTCCACTAGTGTCACTGTGCTCCATTGCGGTGTCACTATGCTCCACTGTGATTTCACACTGCTACACTGTGATGTCCCAGTGCTCCACTGTGGTGTCACAGTGCTCCACTGTGGTGTCACAGTGTTTCAATGTGGTGTCACGGTGATCCACTTTTATTTCACATGCTCCACTGTGGTATCAGAGTGCTCCACTGTTGTGTCATAATCCTCCACTGTGCTGTCACATTGATCACTGTGTTGTCACAGTGCTCCACTATGTTGTCACAGACTCCAATGTGGTGACAACATGCTCCAATGTGCTTCAACACTGCACCACGGTGATGTCACAGTGGTCCACTGTGATGTCTCTGTAATACTGTGGTAAAACAGTGCTCCACTGTGGTGACCAAGTGCTCCACTTTGATGTCACAGTTCTCCACTGTGTTGTAACAGTGCCCACGGTTGTGTCATATTACTCCACTGTGATGTCACATGTTCCACTGCAGTGTCACAATTCTCCGCTGCGGTATCACAGTGATCACTGTGGACTGAAGCGCTCTACTGTGGTGTCACAGACTCCAATGTTGTGACAACATGGTCCAATGTTCTGTTACAGTGCACTACAGTGATGTCACAGTGTTCCACTGTCATGTCACAGTGCTCCACTCTTTTGTCATAGTACTTACTGTGGCATCACAGTGCTCCACTGTGGCATCACAGTGCTCCACTGTGGCGTCACAGTGCTCCGCTGTATTTCCCAGTGCGAAACTGTGATGTCACTGTGCTCCACCTTGCTGCACTCTAGCAACCCAGTGCTCTACGGTTGTGTCACAGTGCTTCACTGTGATGTCACAGTGATAAACTGTGATGTCACAGTGCTCCACTGTGGTGTCACAGTGCTCCTCTCGAGTGTGCCAGTGCGAAACTGTGATGTCAAAGTACTCCACTGTCATGTCACTGTGCTTCACTGTGGTGTCACAGTCCTCTATGGTGGTGTCACAGTGCTCCCCTGTAATGTCACAGTGCTAAACTGTTGTGTCACAGTGCTCCACTGTGCTGTCAATGTGCTGCACTGTGGTTTCACAGTGCTCCACTGTCCTGTCACTGTGCTCTACTCTGGCGTAACAGTGCTCCAATCTGGTGTCACAGTCTCACATTGTGGTGTCACACTGCTCCACTTGGTGTCACAATGCTCCATTGTGATGTCACAGTGCTCCACTGTACTGTCACATCGCTCCCCTCAGCTGTCACACTGCTCACTGTGTTTTCACAGTTCTCCACTGTCGTGTCACAATGCTTTTCTGTAGTGTCCCAGTGTGAAACTCTGGTGTCACAGTGCTCACTGTGGTGACACAGTGCTCCACTGTGCTGCCTCAGTGCTCCACTGTTGAGACACAGTGCTCATTGCGGTGTCACACTGCTCCACTGTCAGTTCCAATGCTCCACTGTGATTTTACAGTGTTCCACTCTGCTGTGAAAGTGCTCCACTGTGCTGTCACAGTGCTCCACTCTCCTGTCACAGTGCTCCACTCTGGTGTAACAGTGCTCCAGTGTAGTTTCACAGTTTTCAGTATGGTGTCACACTGCTCCACTTTGGTGTCACAATGCTCAACTGTGGTGTGACAGTGCTCTACTGTGATGTTACAGTGTTCAACTGTGCTGTCAGAGTTCTCCACTGTGCTGTCACAGTGATCCACACTGGTGTAACAGTGCTTTAGTCTGGTGTCACTGTTTTCCACTTTGGTGTCACAGTGCTCCACTTTTGTATCACAATGCTGCATTGTGGTGTCTCACTGTTCCTCTGTTATGTCCACGTGCTCACTGTGGTGTCAGAGTACTCCACTGTGGTGTCACATTGCTCCACTCTATTGTCCCAGTGCGAAACTGTGATGTCACTGTGCTCCACTATGCTCCACTCTTTCAACCCAGTGCTCTACGGTTGTGTCACAGTGCTTCACTGTGACGTCACAGTGAAAAACTGCGATGTCACAGTGATAAACTGTGCTGTCACAGTGCTCCACTCTGGTGTAACAGTGCTCCAGTCTGGTGACACAGTTTTCCAGTGTACTGTGACAAACTGCTCCACGTTGGTGTGTCAATGCTCCACTGTTCTGTCACAGTCCTCCACTCTACTGTCCCAGTGTGAAACTGTGATGTCAAAGTGTTCCACTGTGCTGTCACTGTGCTTCACTGTGGTGTCACAGTCCTCTACGGTGGTGTCACAGTGCTCCACTCTGGTGTAACAGTGCTCCATTCTGGGGACGTAGTTTTCCAGTGTAGTGTCAAACTGCTCTACGTTGGTGTGACAATGCTCCACTGTTGTGTCACAATGCTCCACTCTAGTGTCCGATGTGAAACAGTGATGTCAGAGTACTCCACTGTGCTGTCACTGTGCTTCACTGTGGTGTCACAGTCCTCTATGGTGGTGTCACAGTGCTCCATTGTGATGTCAAAGTGCTAAACTGTGGTGTCACAGTGCTCCACTGTGGTGACAGAGTGCTCCACTATGGTGTCACAGTTCTCACTGTGGTGTCACAGAGCTCCACTGTGGTATCACAATGCTCCAATGTTGTGTCAGAGTGCTCCACTCTACTGGCCCAGTGTGAAACTGTGGTGTCACAGTGCTTCACTGTTGTTACACAGTGCTCCACTATGGTAACACAGTGCTCCACTGTGGTGTCTCAGTGCTCACTGTGGTGTCACAATGCTCCACTGTGGTATCACAATGCTCCACTCTGGTGTGACAGTGCTCCACTCTAGTGTCCCAGTGTGAAACTGTGATGTCAAAGTGCTCCACTGTGCTGTCTCTGTACTTCCCTGTGGTGTCACAATCCTCTATGGTGGTGTCACAGTGCTAAACTGTGGTGTCACAGTGCTCCACTATGGTGACACAGTGCTGCCCTATGGTGTCACAGATCTCACTGTGGTGTCACAGAGCTCCACTGTGGTATCACAAAGCTCCACTGTGTGTGACAGTGCTCCACTCTACTGTCACAGTGCTCACTGTGGTGTCACTGAGCTGCATTGTGGTGACACAGTACTCCACTGTGATGTCAGATTGTTCCTTTGTGATGTTACAGTCCTCCACTGTGGTATCAAATGCTCCACTGTGGTGACACAGTGTTCCACTCTGGTGTCAGAGTCATCCACTTGCTGTCACTGTGCTATACTGTTCTGTCACAGTGCTCCACTGTGGTGACACAGTGTTCCACTCTGGTGTCAGAGTCATCCACTTGCTGTCACTGTGCTATACTGTTCTGTCACAGTGCTCCACTGTGCTGTCACAGTGCTCCACTCTGGTGTCACAGTGCTAAACTGTACTGTCACAATGCTGCACAGTACTTTCACTATGCTCAACTGTGGTGTCACAGTGCTCCACTGTTCTGTCACAGTGCTGCACTGTGGTGTCACAGTGATCCACTGTGGTGTCACAGTGCTGCACTGTGGTGTCACAGTGATCCACTGTGCTTTCACAGTACTCTATTGTGCTGTTACAGTGCTTCACTCTTCTTTCACAGTACTTCAGTCTGGTGTTACAGTGTTCCACTGTGGTGTCACAGTGCTCCACTGCGGTGACCCAGAGCTTCACTGTGGTGTCACATGCTCCGCAGTGCTGTCACAGTGCTCCACTGAGGTGTCACAAGGCTGCACTCTGCTGTCATAGTTCTGCACTATGGTGTCACAGTGCTACACTATGCTGGCACGGTGCTCATTGTGGTGTTTGAGTGCTCCACTGTGATGTTACAGTTTTCCACTGTGCTATCACAGTGCTCCACTGTCCTGTCACAGAACTCCACTCTGGTGTAACAGTGCTCAAGGCTGGTGTCACAGTTTTCCTGTGTCGTATCACACTGCTCCACTTTGGTATCACAATGCTGCTCTGTGGTGTCACATTGCTCTACTGTCGTGACATAGTACTCACTGTGGCATCACAGTGATCCACTGTGGTATCACACTGCTCCACTGTGGTGTCACAGTGCTCCTCTCTAGTGTGCCAGTGCGAAACTGTGATGTCAAAGTGCTCCACTGTGCTGTCACTGTCCTGCACCGTTGTGTCACAGTCCTCTATGGTGGTGTCTCAGTGCTCCTCTGTTGTGACACAGCGTTCCACTGTGTTGACACAGTGCTCCACTATGGTGTCAAAGTGCTCACTGTGGTGTCACAGTGCTCCACTGTGGTATCACAATGCTCCACTGTGGTGTGACAGTGCTCTTCTCTTCTGTCACAGTGCTCACTGTGGTATCACAGTGCTCCATTGTGGTATCACAATGCTCCACTGTGGTATCACAGTGCTACATTGTGGTGTCATATGTTCCACTGTGGTGACACAGTGCTCCACCCTGGTGTCAGTGATCCACTATGCTCTCTCCGTGTTTCCCTGTGCTGTCCTATTGCTTCACTGTAGTGTCACAGTGCTCCACTGTGCTGTCCCAGTGCTCCATTGTGTTGTCACTGAGCTGCACTTTGGAGTTACATTGCTCCACTGTGGTTTCAGAGTGATCCACTGTACCTACACAGTGCTTCACTGTGCTGTCACAGTGCTCCAGCGTGGTGTCACGGTGATCCACTGTGAGGTCACAGTGCTCAAATGTCCTGTTGCTGTGCTGCACTGTGGTATAACACTGCTCTACTGTGGAGTCAGTGATTCACAGTCCTGTCACAATGCTCCACTGTGGTATCACAACGCTCCTCTGTGGTGTGACAGTGCACCTCTGCTGTCACAGTGCTCACTGTGGTATCAAAGGGTTCCACTGTGGTATCACAATGCTCTAGTGTGTTATCAAAATGCTCCACTGTTTTGTGACACTGCTCCTCTCTGCTGTTACAGTGCTCACTGTGGTGTCACAATGCTCCATTGTGGTGTCATATGCTCCAATGTAGTACACAGTGCTCCACTCTGGTGTCAGAGTGATCCACTGTGCTCTCCCTGTGTTCCACTATGCTGTCACATTGCTTCAGTCTAGTGTCACAGTGCTCCAGTCTGGTGTCCCAGTGCTCCACTGTGCTGTCCCAGTGCTCCATTGTACTGTCACAGTGCTGCACTGTGTTGACACAGTGCTCTATGTTGGTGTCACATTGCTGCACTGTGATGTCACAGTACTCCACTGTGCTGTCACTGTGTTGCACTGTGGTGACACAATGCTCTATGTTGGTGTCACAGTGCTGCACTGTGATGTCACAGTGCTCACTGTGGTGTCGCAGTTCTCCACTGTGGTGTCGCAGTGCTCCACTGTGTTGCCACAGTGCTCCACTGTGTTGCCACAGTGCTCACTGTGTTGCCACAGTGCTCACTGTGTTTTCACAGTGCTCCACTGTAGTGTGACATTGCGAAACTGTCATGTCACAGTGCTCACTGTGATGTCACAGTGCTCCCTTGTCGTGTCACAATGCTCCACTATGGTGTCACACTGCTCCAGGGTGGTGTGACATGCTCAACTGTGGTTTCAGAGTGCTCCACTGTTGTGACACAGTGCTCGACTGTGTTGACACAGTGCTCCACTGTGGTGTTACATGCTCCACTGTGGTGGTACAGTGCTCCACTGTGGAGTCACAATGCTCACTGTGGTGACACAGTGCTCCACTGTGGTTTCACGGTACTCCACAGTGCTGTCACAGTGCTTCACTCTGATGCCACAGTGCTCACATCTGGTGTCACAGTGGTCCACTGTGTTGTCACAATGATCCACTGTGCTGTCCCTGTGCTCCACTGTGGTGGCTCATACTTCACTATTGTGTCACAGTGCTCCACTGAGGTGTCACAATTCTGCACTGTGCTCTCACAGTTCTGCACTGTGTTGTCAAAGTTCTCCACTGTGCTGTCACAGAGCTCCACTGTTCTCTCTCAGTGCTCCACTGTCCTGTCACAATGTTCCAGTGTGGTGTCTCAGTGCTCTACTCTTGTGTCCCAGTGCAAAACTGTGATGTCAAAATGCTCCACTGTGCTGACACTGTGCTTCTCTGTGGGGTCACAGTCCTCTATGGTGGTGTCACAGTGCTCCACAGTGTTGTTTCTGTGCTCCACTGTGGTTTCACATACTAGACTTTTGTTTCACAGTGCTCCGCGTAGATGTCACAAGGTTGCACTGTGCTGTCAAAGTTCTGTATTGTGGTGTCACAGTGCTCTACCGTGCTGCCACAGTGCTCCACTGTTGAGACAGAGTGCTCATTGTGGTGTCCCAGTGCTCCACTATGGTGTCACAGTGCTAGACAGTGGTGTCACATGTTCAACTGTGATGTCACAGTGCCTCAATGTGGTGTCACAGTGCTCCACTGTGCTGTCACATTGTTCCACCCTTGTGTCACAATGCTCCCTTCTGGTGTCCCAGTGCTCCTCTGTGGTGTCACAGTGCTGCACTGTGCTGACACAATTAAGCACTTTGGGATCACAGTGCTACACTGTGGTGTCACATGCTGAACTGTGCTTACACAATGTTCCACTGTGGTGTCACAATGCTCAACTGCGCTGTCACAGTGCTCCATTCTGTTGTCACTGTGCCCCAGTTTGGTGTCACAGTGTTCCACTGTGGTGTCACAGTAGTCCACATTGGTGTCACAGTGTTCCACTGTGGTGTCACGGTGCTCCACTGTGCTATCCCTGTGCTCTACTGTACTGTCACAGTGCTCCACTGAGGTGTCACAAGGCTGCTCTGTGCTGTCACTGTCAGTGTCAGTGCCTTGAATAGGTTAAACAAACCTCCAAAGGTTTAACAACCTGGCTGGAGTTGGCACCTGGCCTCATCTCATTTGCATTTTCCCACCTGAGCTTTGAGTAGTTGACAGCCTGCTGAGCTTGCCTTGCAACTCAATCCAGCTAAAACAAAGGATGGGTCCTGTCTATATAAATGCAGAGCTGAAAATTAAACTTTGTTTTGGGATTTTTTATTTATTTTATTTTTGTTGTTGTTGTTTTGTTTTGTTTTTTTCAAGTCAGGGTTTCTCTGTGTAGACCTGGCTGTCCTGGAACTCTCTCTGTAGACCAGGCTGGACTCGAACTCAGAAATTCACCTGCCTCTGACTCTCAAGTGCTGGGATTAAAGGTGTACGCCACCATGCCCTGCGAAAATTAAATTTTGAATCTTGATCAGAAGTCTTTGTCTTGACTTCATTCTTCTCTTGCCCACCCGTCCTTTTTCATTCCCAGCCTCCCTTTCAGGTGTACCCAGTTCTCTGTGGCTCCTGGACAGCTACAACTTAGGTCTTGAATTTTTATCATATTTTCAACCCATGATCATATTATGTTATTGCCAAGGGAAGTTTTTAAGATGTGTTTAAAAATAATAATGACTTGATGTTGAGATAATCAAAAGGGAGGTCATACAACTAGGCTCAGCCTCATTACATTTCTTTAAAAGCAGAGCATTCTTTATGGCTGGTAACAGATGGAGAGAGGTCAGAGAAATTCAACGCATGGGACTGATTTAGAATGCCCTGGCTGACTTTCAAGATGATGAGCTGCAAAGAAGGGCTTGAGAGAAGGCTAACTGGAGGTAGATGAATCTAAGCATGAAAATATATGTGTGTGTGTGTGTGTATGTGTGTGAGGTATCTGGTGGGAGAGGGAAATGACTTGGCTTAGAGGATGTGGTTAGCACCCCTTTCTGACACTTTCAGGAGAGATGTGATGCCTCCTTTAAAAAAAAAAAAGAGCTTGGGCTATAGAATTTCAAAGACGCATTTCTCCCAACACCTGCTGGGTACCTAGGAATTATCAGATACATACATAGTAGATTATCATTAAACCTTGACTTCAACTTTCTCACCTATTGGACTCAATTGCTTTAACCAGCTATACCCCTCAGTTAGCACTTGTGGTTCAGAGAGTGAGAGGGAGACTTCATCTCAAGTCAAGGTTTTTACAGAGACAGCCTCGCCTCCCTGCTGTGATGGTTTGCCTTGGCTAGAGAGATGGGGAGCAGCAGTCTGCCTCTACTTCTGCAAAACAAAAGGTTTTGTTTTGGTTTTTTGTACCCTGGGATGTCTTGAGGCTCTGTTTTACAATAAACATAGTCTTCAGCTCAGAATGTAGGGCTGGCAGACACCAAACTGATCAGCCCTCTTGAACAGGCAGGGCAAGATCAATAGTCTCTCTCTCTCTCTCTCTCTCTCTCTCTCTCTCTCTCTCTCTCTCTGTGTGTGTGTGTGTGTGTTTGTGTGTGTGTCTGTGTGTCTGTGTGTGTGTGTGTGTGTGTGTGTGTGTGTGTGTGTGTGTGTGTGTGTGTTTGAGGAACTGTTCTTCAACCTGGACATTCTGAAACCCACACACCTTATTTCATTTAGCCTCTTATCTTTGCTGTGCTGCTGTCATCTCAGACTTGAGGGAACAATCCCTCCAGGCACCTGCACATAAGAAGAAAATGACTCAGAAAAGATTTCCTTTTCTGTAACCCATGATTTACTTAGACCTTGTATGTTTCCGAGAAGCGGTAAGATTATAAAAGAGTGAGTAAGTGCCTAGGGCCATGTGGAAGGAATGACAAATGGCCTTAAAACTCATGGAATGAGGTTACCACAGCCACATGAGTGAGCCTCGGTGTGGCACGGTGTGGATTCTGTGTCCTGAGGATGTCATGCTATTATGGAGTTCTGCTCTGCCCTCATATTCCTTTTAATCTAAAGATTATATGAAAACTCTAAGGGGGCTTCCAGACCCTCGCTGGGCAATATCTCTGTCACTCACAATACTAATGCTTGATGTCTTTCAGGCATTGCTGATGGAGCAGATAATGATTCTATAACTACCCTAGAGATAAACTTAGATACTTAGATTGTCAGCAATGACCATCACCCTTAAAAAACACTTGGGAAAAAAAGTTAATGAAGCTAGGTTGAGATATTTTTTACTATTGGCTCTGATGTAGAAAATATTCAGAAATAAATTGAGGTTCAGAAAGGCATGCTCTTATTACTTAACCTAGGGACCTTTTATAGTCAGAGAACAAGAATAATGGCAGTTCTTTTTGACATGACTCTCACTGAGTATGGATTGTTGATAATTGATTTCTTGTACCCATTTTCACCCTCAGCTTGATTATTAAATTTATTAAGAATTGCTGATTAACTCATATGCGTTCTGGGGAATTAAGGTAGATATGACTGGGTTTTTTCTCTTTTCTTTTTAATTTATTTATTTATGCAAGTACAATGTAGCATTCTTCAGATACCCCAGAAGAGGGCATAAGATTTCATTACAGATGGTTGTGAGCCACCATGTGGTTGCTGGGATTTGAACTCTGGACCTTCGGAAGAGCAGTCAGATGCTCTTAACTGCTGAGCCATCTCTCCAGCCCAGACTTGTTTTTATATAAAAGTATAGATTTGTGATTCCTTTAAGATTCTTAATAGATTACTTTTAAAGATTTTTAGTTTATTTATTTTATTTTTCATTTTATTTATTTTATTTCTTTACCTGTACTTGTAATGTTGTTTCTTATAAGGTATTGGAAAACACATCATTTTGATAACCATTCACCACAATAAAACTAAAACATAAACACATTGTAATTTAATATTGCTTGAAAGTCTTTTCTGGGATATATAAGTGATGAAAGAAAGAATAAAGTGTGATGGTTAGAGCACATCCATCAACTATATGTATCTGTTAAGACTTGTGTGTGGTGGGTTGGAGTATTGTTCCTTCCATCCATCACTATGTACATGTATGTATATGTGTAAGGTTTGTGTGTGTGGTGGGTTGGAGCATTGTTCCTTCCATCCAGCAACTCTGTAACTGTGTGTGTGTGTGTGTGTGTGTGTGTGTGTAAGATTTGTGTAAATGCGGACTGACTGAAACATTGTTCATTCCACCCATCTCCTATGTGTATGTATGTATATGTGTAAAGCTTGTCTGAGTGTGTGTTGGAGCTTGCTCCATCCACCTATTGTGTGTATTTGTGTATGTATGTGTGAAATGTTTGAAACCTGTTTGCTTGAGCTTTTCTCTAACCAATCTATGTGTCGATGTATATATGTCTGTCTATAGATCTGAATGCATATATGTTTGTGTGTCTAAAGTTCCTGGAATCTGTCTTTTCTTTCAACCACTCAGTGTGTGTGTACCCATTGAGCCATCTCTCCAGCCCATAAGTGGAGTTTTGTATAGATAAACCCAGTCAATATTTTATCTTCAGTCCTAGAACCTGTAATAAATCACTGACATAATTTTAGGAATTCTTATAGAATCATCATAAAGACTTAAGTCATCTATTTATCTATGTAGCATAATTACAAGACAGTACATCTTTGTAGATTTGCAGAGATCTGCTCCGAAGGGGTGTGCTATTACTTAGTGATTATTATTATATATGCTTAATCATAACAGTAAAGGCATATTAATAGCAGGAATCTTTCCTAAAATGAATCCCTTACAGCCTTGCTTAATAAGTGAGCACCTGTGACAGATTATATAATCACCCGAAGCAGGCCATTTCAGGATGATCACCTGCTAGTTATTAGCTTGTCCCTTTATGGCTCCTGACATCTTCCCAATCCCAGATATCTACACACCAGAATAAAAACACAACCATTAACAGCTAGGACATTAACTAATAGAGCCATCAACACTATCACAGAAGGCACTGAGTATTCCAAGATGGCTGAAGAACAAGAATGAAAAAGACCATAAGACAGCCTTTACAATATGATAGAGGTCCTTAAAGAGAAAAATAAAGAAATTTGTGAAAACACAAACTGTGGAAGGAAATGGATAAAACACAGTTCAAGATCTGAAAGTGAAAACAGAGTAAGTAAAGAAAACCTAAACTGAGAGATTGGGAAGTGTAAAATGTAGGAACTCAAATAATCCCTGAGAGGCAGGTCTCAACAACAGACTACAACAGATAGAGATTCTCAGGCATTGAAGAGATGATAGAAGGAATAGATCAAGGAAAATGTTAAATCCAAAAGGGGGGGAAGAGTGGAGGGGGGAGAAAAAGATAGGAAGAAAGAAAGAAAATCCTGGAAGACAGTAACCAAGAAATATAGGATATTTCTACAAAAATAGCAAATATAAGAATAGTAATGTGTAGAGGAAGGAGAAGAAATTCAGGTCAAAAGCACAGAAAACATCCTAGACAAAATTATAGAAGAAAATGTCCTTAAAATGAACAAGAGACTTAACAAAGTAAAAGAAGCATATAGACTATGAAATAGACTGGACTACAAAAGGAAGCCCCTCAGAATGCATTAACTAAGTCACTAAACATAGAGAACAGGGAAAGTATATTAAAAGCTTCAAGGGGAGCCGGGCATGGTGGCGCATGCCTTTAATCCCAGCACTTGGGAGGCAGAGGCAGGCGGATTTCTGAGTTCGAGGCCAGCCTGGTCTACAAAGTGAGTTCCAGGACAGCCAGGGCTATACAGAGAAACCCTGTCTCGAAAAACCAAAAAAAAAAAAAGAAATGTTTTAAGGGCTGGTGAGATGGCTCAGTGGGTAAGAGCACCCGACTGCTCTTCCAAAGGTCCGAAGTTCAAATCCCAGCAACCACATGGTGGCTCACAACCATCCGTAACGAGATCTGGCGCCCTCTTCTGGAGTGTCTGAAGACAGCTGCAGTGTACTTACATATAATAAATAAATCTTAAAAAAAAAAAAAAAAAAAAAAAAAGCTTCAAGGGGAAAAGGCCAAGTAACATTTAAAGGCAGACCTATTAGAATTACATGTTAATTCTCCATAGAGACTCTAAAAGCCACAAGAGCCTGGACAAATGTGCTGCAAACTAAGAGACCACAAATGCTAGACCAGACTTCAAAGCCCAGTAAAATTTTCAACAACTATAGATGAAAGAAATAAGTTATTACATGATAACACAAAATTGAAGCAATATGTATCTACAAATTTAGCTCTATAAAAGGTGCTAGAAGGAAATCCCCAATGTAGCAAGGTTAACTATTACCCTGAAAAGGCAGGGAATACATAATACTAGACCAGCAAAGTCAAAATAGGGAAGCATGCATACAACACAACAATAAAATCAAAATAACAGGAATCGACAATCATTGTTCATAAATAACTCTCAACATCAATTGTCTCAATTCCCCAGTAAAAAAATACAGACTAACAGATAGGATGCTTAAATAGGATGTATTCTTCAGCTGCAGTTAAGAAATGCACCTTAACATCAAGGATAGACATCACCTTAGGGTAGATGAAAAAATACTCCAAGCAAATAAACCTAGGAAGCAACCTGGCATAGCCATTTTAATATTCGACAAAATAAACTTCAAACCAAAGCAAAGGGTCTAAAGTGTTTTCCTCCTTCAAGTATGCACCCCCAGCCCATTTCTTTCACTCTGTGTCTTAATTTGGATGCCTTCTGTTTCCCTTCATAATTTTTTTAGTTAGCTTCTCCATTTTCTCTCTCTTGGATTGTTTCTTTCCTTCCTTCAACTAAGCTAAAGAACCAGCATTTTGATATTTTAACCTAATACAGTTGTGATTAATGCCATGCATACTTGCATATTAAAAAAAGTTTTAAACGTGCCACACTTTAATAGAATACATGATCTTAGCTCAATCTGGGGTTTTTCCATGCAATTGAACATTGGGGGTACCTCATCTCAAACTCCCAGTGCCTGTACCTCCATTTGCAAATGCTTTTTAATTTTCAAAGTTTTTGTTGTCAGTGTATGTGCAGGTGTCTGTGCACGTATGTGTCACAACATGTTTCACGTCTTAGCTTCCACCATGGGTCCCAGGGATTGAATTCAGGTAATCATACTATACAGCAAGTTCTTTTATCTGTGGAGTAACTTACTGCTATTGAACAAGTAAGTGTGTGTGTGTGTGTGTGTGTGTGTGTGTGATTTTCATATATGTATGTACATCTTTAACGTGATCTGACTCCCTCTTCTGGAGTGCCTGAAGACAGCTACAGTGTACTTATATATAATAAATAAATATTTTTTAAAAAAAAAGTGATCGCTGGCCAGGCAGTGGTGGTGCATGTCTTTAATCTCAGCACTTGTTAGGCAGAGACAGGCAGATTTCTGAGTTTGAGGCCATCCTGGTCTACAGAGTGAGTTCCAGGACAGCCAAGGCTATACAGAGAAACCCTGTCTCAAAAAAACTAACTAAATAAAAATAACAAAACAAAACACCAAAAAAAAACAAACAAATAAACAGAAAAAACAAAACAAAACCAAAAAACAGTGATGGCCACTTAGTAGGGCTGAGTGGCCACACCACAAATAGGGAAACAGATGAGTGGTGTTATTGCGACCCCTTCTGGCCAAAGGTAGTTTACGTGCTTGTCCTGATGAACTGAGGATATAGAAACCAAGTATGGGATGCCACCTTGTGGAAGAAAGAAGTTAGTGCATCTGAGTTTTCTTCTCCCACAGTTGCCTTGGCTGGCTTCATTTCCAAGTGTTGGGGGAGACCTGAATCATCCTTACCACCTCTCTCAAAAGAAACCCAGCCTCAGTTTTAAAGGAAATGGACACTTGATTTCCTGTAAGATTCATGCAAAAGTGCAAAGGACTTTCAGAGTCATGAAAATGCTAGGCAACCCAAGGAACTGAACGCCATTAGACAACTCAGGCCAGTGACTTATCTAGTCCAATAGAACAATGTCTCGAAATATCCAGCTAAAATTCATGTCAGATGTCATGAATCATCTAAGCTAATAGCATAGTTTATAAAATTCCCTAGTAAGCACTTAGTTGTTTGTGGTGTCATGGTGGTGGCCCACTGTTAGTTCAAGAACTCAGGTAGGAGGGCAGAAGCAGGTAGATATCAGGGAGGAGAACATCCTAGTTTACATACAGAGTTCCAGGATAAATACAAACAGAGACAAATCTTTGATTACCAAATACAATTTTCAGTAATTGACACCCAAAATGAACATGTCATTGCAAATGCGTGCCCCTTCTGAGTGCAGTGTAAGATCAAACTTTATCATGCCAAGATAACCTGCGAAAATAAACCGGAGACACCAAGGAGATTAGAACAGCAGTAATAGTCCTGGAGTAATGGTTCTGTGGCTAAAGTACTGGCAGTTGTTCCAGAAGTCCTGAGTTCAATTCCCAGGAACCACATGGTGGCTCACAATCATCTACAGTGAGATCTGGTGCCCTCTTCTGGCCTGCAGGCAAGCATGCAGACAGAATGCTGTACGTGTAATAAATCTTAAAAACTAAAATAAAAAGTACAACTACGCCAGGCGGTGGTGGCACATGCCTTTAATCCCATCACTTGGGAGTCAGAGGCAAGCGGATTTCTGAGTTCCAGGGCAGCCTGATCTACAAGAGTGAGTTCCAGGACAGCCAGGCCTATACAGAGAAACTGTTGTCTCGAAAAATAAAAGCTAAAAACTTAAAAAAAAAAAAAAAAAAAAAAAAAAAAAAAGGAAAGGAAAGGAAAGGAAAGGAAAGAAAGAAAGAAAGAAAGAAAGAAAGAAAGAAAGAAAGAAAGAAAGAAAGAAAGAAAGAAAGAAAGAAAGAAAGGAGGAAAGTACAAATACATGTACTGCTAATGATGTTTAGTCCGTGTGTAGATTTTTACTCTTTTTTAGGGACAGGATCTCCCTGTGTTTTTTTTAAGACATGAGTTACAGAGATGACTCAGCAGTTAAGAGCACTGTCTGCTCTTTCAGAGTCCCTGAGTTAAATCCCCAGCAAACACATGGTGACTAACTGCCACCTGCAAGCAGACCTGACACCCTTTTCTTGTGTTTGTGAAGACAAGTATAGTGTACTCATATAAGTGAAAAACAAATCTTAAAACCACAAAACAAAACCAAGGTTTCTTAGTGTAATCCGCAGGTCTATAAATGTCTCTGTATTTCTGTGTAAACCAATCAGACATTGAACAGACAAGTATCTACCTATCCTTTTGTACTGAACATGAAGTGCAAGTTTCTCAGCCCTATGCCCAGCTGTGAATCTCCCTTTTAGGTTGTGGTGAGCAACTTTGCTTATATTTCCCATCACTCAATTCTCTCTATGCAAATATCTGCAGTGTCTGCTTGCAGATGATTCTGATTGACTGTGCGATCCTGACATTTCAGTGGCTCCATTTGAATAATTAGGAACCCAGTGTTTTCTTTATCTCCAAATGTTTTGCCTGTAGTTTGGGTGTGTGGATCACAAGGTTGTCAGGTGTGGGCAGAGTCCTGAAGACAGCTTTGCCTATCTAGGTGGGTATTAGCTTTTGTATGGGTACTGGGAATCAAATCCAGATCCTCTGCAAGAACATCAAGTGATTTGAACCGCCGTTTCTTTGGACTTCTCTAAAGGACAGGAGGGAGGTACAGGAAAGAAGTAGAGCTATGTCACCGGTAACCAGACAGCTATGATTCATTCTAAGGTTTTGTTTTGTAATTTTTCAATGATAATTGTCAAATGCCCATCCTGCTGAGAACCACATTTACTGATTAAAATGCATAAAGACCAAGTTGCTAGAAGGAGACTCCAAACATCTTTAGATTTCATTCCTTGAGTTGGGAACTTCTGTTTGTTTTCCCTTGTTTTTTGTTTGTTTGTTAGTTTGTTTTTCTTAGGCACGGCATTTTTAAGTAGTTGTCCTTGAAATGACATTTTAGACTGGGCTGGCCTTAAATTCAGAGATTTGCCTGTCTCCACCTTCTAAGTGTTGGCTGCAAGAATCTGGTTTTGGGAGTGGCTAAAGTATCACATTGAGAGTTACTATCATGCATGTTACGAGTTAGTCATTTGGAAGAAGTGTTCCGCAGCCTCTGGTTCTCTCTGTACCTTCAAAGTCTATGCAAGGCTGGACTAACCTGAAGGAATAAACACGAATGTCAGGGAGCACACAGTGGCCATGGAATACTTTCATCCAAGATAGATTCGGACAGTCTATAAGGTAAGGCAAACAGGGCTTTTTTGTTTATTTCTTTTTGGTTTTTTTTTTTTTTTTTTTTTTTTTTTTTTTTTTTTTTGGTGTATCGACCTATATTGAACCTGTGCATGGTACATTCAGAAACCAGAGAAAGTTGGCATGTCTGCAGATATTATAGTTATAGATGGTGCTTAGCTGCTTGTTGTACTAAAACTAAGAAAAAACTAATGTTTATAATTAGCAAGTTCTGGAGTTTTGTTTTGGTTTTGATTTTGGTTATTCTCGTGAAAGGAATTGTTTTGGAATGGATTGGGATTGTGAATTCCTTGTGCTCAGACTCCATATATCTGTATTTATGTCTTCAGTGAAATACAGTGTAGACTGGTACCAGAAAGTCTATTATTAACTTCCCTTTCCCTAGCCCACGGTTAATATAAAGGGAGGAATATTCCATTTGATAGGTAGGTTTGGAACATTGTTATTGCTATCACTTGTGTGCTTCCCTGCCTCTGTGATTTTCATATTCATACTCTGGAATCTGTAATTTCGGTCAAAGTTACTGGTGGCTGAAAGTTTACTGTACTCAATTTCAGGGTACAGCTGTTTGCACAGAAAGGCAATGGCGCCTTTCTAGCACAATGGCGTGCTAGATTAAAGTTTCAGAACTTGGTAGAGTGAGGTTGTAATCTCTCAGGTATGAATGCATTTCTGTAACAGGCATGCGCCAACTTTTACATAAGTACTCTTGTGTGGCTCATTTAAAAAAAAAAAAAAAAAAAAAACCACAGGAAAGACTGTAAGTCCAAATCATGTCTTCCATTTTGCTCTTCTGTATTTCCTAACCACTCAGAAAGAGTTCACAAGCCTTTGAAGAAACAGCAGCAGGCCGTTATTGTTTTCAAGGTTTTCAAATTAAGTGATTGATTTTTAATGTATTCTCTCTATTTACTGTTTTGATTTTCAGATTTTGACTCAATATTTGAAGATATGCCTTTTATTGGGTGATGTTAATTCTCGAATGTATTAATGTTGTTTCACAATTGTAATGTTACATGATCATGGGTGGGTACTACATTCTCTAAAAAATTATGCGATAAGAAAGTCATATTCATGGAACTCATGGCTCTAATTGCACAGTCCCCTTGCTAAAGCAAAGGGCACTCTTTTAAGGCTACTTCAGAACTGGTCTTTGTATTTTCTCTAAGTGATGGATGTAGTCATGTCCATTTAGAGTCAGGGTACCACATATCACAGGCAGCCCTACGTATATGCCGTGAGAAAGTTCAAAGACTTAACATAGTTTACAGGAACTCCAAATTTCATTTTTGTAATGGTAACTCCCAAGATTTTCTCCAAAAAATAAATTATTTTCTATTTTATAATGTAAGAAAAGAAATATAGTGTTGAAAATAATCCTGGTCCCTTACTCTCCTTGTTTCTGTAGTATCCACTGCTGTAACTTTCTCCAATAGCCTCCATAGTCAGAGTGCTAAGACATGCATGAAAGGCTGTTGAAATTGTTTCAAACATCCTTGGTTCCTCTGAGGGGAGAAACTGTTTTAAAGCTCCATGTGTTCTGTTAGGAGACTCCAGTGTTTTGAAAGATAATGAACAATTTTACCCCTGGTTGATGCTTGGGGAAAAAAACTAAAGTTCAGTGGACACCAGTCTCCTGATGAATTGCTTCAAGTTTGTTTGTTTGTTTGTTTGCTTGTTTTTTCAATTTAGAGTAGGTTTGGCTGTAAGACTCAGTCTCTGTCTCCTGCTGTGGGGATGGCAGAGGCAGGCAGAACAGATCTCCTGGTGGTCTTGGACACAGTTTGTAGACCCGGCTGTCCTCAAACCTGTAAAAGCCTGACTCTGCTTTTCCTTTTCTCTTCTTATCTTTTTTTCTTTTTCTGTCCTTTCTTTTTTCTTTTTTGGTTATTTGAGACTCTGTAGAGTGGGGAAGGCCTCTAACTAAGAAATCTTCCTGCCTCTGACTCCAGGCACTGGATTAAAGGCCTGCACCACCACTGCCCAGCCAATTTTTTTTTTTTTTTTTGAATTGTGAGAAACATGATCTATTTAGTCCTGTTGTCTGTAAGTGTTTGACAAGGAAGGCCATTTGGATTTTATTAAAGAGTTTTGATCCTTCATGTGATTGTTGGGAATTGAACTTAGGACCTCTGCTTGCTCTAGCCAAACCCACTTGCTCAGGCCAGAGATTAATTTATTAGTATAAGTTCACTGTAGCTGTCTTCAAATGCACCAGAAGAGGGTACCAAATCACATTATGGGTGGTTGTGAGCCACCATGTGGGTGCTGGGATTTGAACTCAGTACATTTGGAAGAGCAGTCAATGCTCTTCCCCACTGAACCATCTCACCAGCCCCCGACATAATTTTCTTCTAGTAATATTGACTAAAGAACTTTGATCATGAAGGCACATTGGATTTAATGACAGAGTTTGTGTGTGTGTGTGTGTGTGTGTGTGTGTGTGTGTGTGTGTGTGCAATATTTCTGCTGTGATTGTGGTTACTTGCCATCTAGTGGGCTTGTGTGTAATTTCTTTAATTTTTTCTAATTCTTTTTTTTTTTTTTGTAAAGTTGAATTCATGTCATTCCTCCATATCTTTCTCTCTCACTCCATGTTTGTGTGCATGTGTGTGTGTGTGTTAGTCTTGGGTACACAGATTAAAGAAATCATATTTCCAAGGAATATTTTTTCCTGGAAATATGATTTCTTCAAGTAATATATTTTCCAAACAATATTTTTAAAAATATTTTCTTCCTTCCTTTCTTTCTTTCTTCCTTCCTTCCTTCCTTCCTTCCTTCCTTTCTTTCTTTCTTTCTTTCTTTCAATTATTATTATTTTTCTCAGATAGGGTTTCTTTGTGTAGACCTGCCTGACTTGGAAGTCACTCTGTAAGGCAGGGTGACCTTGAATGCAGAAATCCTCCTGAGGCTAAAGGTGTGGTCCACAATTGACTTAGCTCTCCACTAATTCTCTCTTTAATAAACAAGGGGTGGGAGGGTACAGGGGACTTTTGGGATAGCATTGGAAATGTAATTGAGGAAAATACGTAATAAAAATATTTTTAAAAAACGTGTGTATGTATGTATAGAAATAATATTTATCCATTAATATCTCTTTTTCCTAAAATTAATGTCATTCCTCCTTATCTTTCTCTCTCACTCCATGTTTGTGTGCATGTGTGTATGTGTGTTAGTCTTGGCTGCCACCCACATGTCGCCTTTCAGCATGGTGAGGTCAATGTGTCAATGTGCAACCAAGTGACAAAACAAGGAAGTAGACATGTAGACAACAGATATGGAGGTGCACCATCTCCCTTCCCTTCTGTTGTTTGGTAAAAGACACACAATTTTTCTTATTTACCATAAGCCTTAAAAAGCACTCTGACAGCCTCTCAGATATCTACCTTCTATGTGATTAGAATTTCCTTTTTTTTTTTTTTTAATTAATTCTCAGGATCTGCATGGTGACTTGTCCTAGGTTCTGGTGCCCCCTTCTGGCATCTAATCATATAGGCAGCAGATAGAGCAAACACACAAATTTACATTGAAAACTAATAGTAATAATAACAAACACGCAAGCAAGCAAGCAAGCAAGTAAGCAAACAAATAAATAAATATATAAATAAGAGGGAGAAAGAGATTCTGTCTTCTGCCCGGCTGTGTGGGTGGCAGAAGCAGGCAGGCCGGCAGGCAAGCAGAGAGGACCTCTGTGAGTTTGAGGCTACCCAAGCCTACAGAGCAAGTACAGAGCAGCGTGTGTGTGTGTGTGTGTGTGTGTGTGTGTGTGTGTGTATAATATTTCTGCTGTGATTGCGGTTACTTGCCATGTAGTGGGCTTATGATTGATTCTGTAATCTTTTTTCTAATTCTTTTAGTTTTATTTTATTTTATTTTTGTTTTATATTTTATTTTATTTTATTTTTGGTTTTTTGGACAGGGTTTCTCTGTATAGCCCTGTCTGTTTTGGAATTCAGTTTGCAGACCAGGCTGGCCCCGAACTCAGAAATCCTCCCATCTCTGCCTCCCTAGTGCTGGGATTAAAGGCGTGTGCCACCACTCCTGGCTATTTTTTTAATTTTTAAATTTTATTTATTTAGTTTATTTATTTATTTTTTTCACAATGCGGTTTCTCTGTGTAACCCTGGCTGTCCTGGAACTTACTCTGTAGACCAGGATGGCCTTGAACACATTAATCTGTCTGCCTCTGCTTCCCAAATGCTGGGATTAAAAGCATGTGCCACCACTGCCCGGACTAATGTTTTTTTTTTTTTTTGGAAAATACCTTTCTTTCTTTCTTTCTTTCTTTCTTTCTTTCTTTCTTTCTTTCTTTCTTTCTTTCTTTCTTTCTTTCTTAAATTTATTCTTTTCATACATAGTTTCTTAGTGTAAGCAGCCCTGGCTGTCTTGAAGACACTTTGTAGGCCTCAATCCTTTAAGAGCCTGCCTCTGTTTTTCAAATGCTGGCATGAAAGTTGTACACCACTATGACCTGCTACGATTCTTATCTTCTTATTTTTGTCCCCCCCCCCCACCCTTCCTTTTTGTGATTTTTGCTTTTGCCAGGCAGTGGTGGTGGTGGTGCTGGCAGAGGGAGGTGGATCACTGTAACTTTGCAGCTAGCTTATTCTACAGTCTGAGTTACACAAAAGGGGTTCCAGAATGACTGGTTATATTTTTCGTTTTTTATGCATTTTAATTAAAATTTGATTAAACCAAAAGAATTTAGACTGACCAATTCAGAGTCTGGCGTTTAAAAGTATAACCAAAAAGTATGAGGCTGTCTGTGGATGGTCAAGGGTTCAGGCTGCTTTAGGGAGCCTCCTCACCTTTCTGCATATGCAAACTAGGCCACCTAGAGGCTGGAAACAAAAGCTACCTTGAGCAGTAGGTCACGTGACAGCCAGCCACCTCCATCTTTATGAGGACAGATGTCAGTCAGAGGACAAGATGGCTGCCACCCACTTGTCGCCTTCCATCTTCTTGAGGTCAATATGCAAATTAGTGACAGAACAAGGAAGTAGAAAGGAACAGATATGCAGGTACACCACCTCCCTTCTGTTTTTGGATAAAAGACACATAACAATTTTTATTATTTACAGTAAGCCTTAAACAGCACTCTGACAGCTGCGCAGATATCTACCTACTATGTGATTTGAATTTCCTTTTTTTTTTTTTTTAAATTAATTTTCAGGAACTGCATGGTGGCTTCACCTATTTTCTGGTGCCTTCTTCTGATATGCAGTCATCTAGGCAGCAGATAGAGCACCCCCCCCCCCACACACACACACTTACATTGAAAACTAATAGTAATAATAACAAACAAACAAATAAATGAAAAGAAGGCCAAAAATAAAAAAAGATTCTAGCTTCTGCCTGGCTGTGTGGGTGGCAGAGTGTAGGTAGGCAGGTAGGCAGGCAGGCAGAGAGGACCTGGGTGAGTTTGAGGCTACCCAAGCCTACAGAGTAAGTTCCAGGCAGGGATGCCAGGGCTACATCCAGAGAAACCCAATCTTGAGGCAAAAGAAAACAGAAGCAGAGAAGGTTCTGGCTTTTATTTTCAGACATATGTTTCTTCTAGTACTATCGAACTTTGATCATGAAGGCACGTTGGATTTTATGACAGAGTTTGTCTGTGTGTGTGTGTGTGTGTGTGTGTGTGTGTAATATTTCTGCTGTGATTGCAGTGACTTGCCATCTATTGGGCTAGTGTTTGATTTCTGTAATCTTTTTTCTAATTCTTTTTTATTTTTAGGGTTTTTTTTTTGTTTTTGTTTTTGTTTTTGATTTTGTTTTTTGAGACAGGGTTTCTCTTTATAGTTCTGGCTGTCCTGGAACATTTAAAATATTAAAATTATTTTACTATCATACTTGTTATCTTCCTCGAATCGATTTTTACTTCACTTTTTCATTTGATTTAATTTTACCTGCTAGCCAGAAAGACCTACGGATTGTTATGCTTCCCTTACCCTCAGGGACCCAGACACAGGGTCCCACTGAGGCTCTCATGTTCTCTTCCTGAGTGCGTGAGTCTATCAAAAATTATTTTAATATCATACTTGTTATCTTCCTCCCCCTCCCTTCTCCTCCATGTCTTTGGCCTTTCTTCACCTTTTATTATGAGGCAGGGCAGGGAGGCCAAGAAAAGAGAGCAAGAGAGGCTTGACTCTCTTTAGCAATCTTCCCAAGGTGGCTGGCTATATATTCTCCAACCTCTGAAGGAAACCCCTTTGCCAACCAACCCCACCCTGCAGAGTTACTGATTCTTTGATCAGTCGTCTCTCCCCACCCCCTTACTGTTCCCATTCCGAGAGGTGATCTAGTATGCTCTCAGAAAAAAAAAAACAAAACAAACAAACAAACAAACAAACAAAAAAACCAAAACACACACACACACACACACACACACACACACACACACACACACACACGCTCGGGAGGACGAGGGGAAGTCGTGCATAAAATAAATATTTTTCTGGCCAAAGTGAAAGCAAATCACTATGAAGGGGTACTCCTAGAAAAAAATAAATACAAACGGGCATTTTAACCATTCCACCACTGTTTTAACTCTGAATTTAGTCTTGGAAAAGGGGGCGGGCGGGAGGGCGAGCCAGCGAGCGAGCGGGCGGGCGGGCGGGCGGGCGGGCGGGGGCGGGGAGGGCGAGCGAGCGAGCGAGCGAGCGGGCGGGCGGGCGGGCGGGCGGGGGGGGGGGGGACGGCGAGCCAGCGGGCGGGCGGGCGGGTGAGTGGCCGGCGGGCGGTGGCAGCGAGCCCCAGAAAACAACAAACCCCAAGCGGTAGAGTGTTTTAAAAATGAGACCTAAATGGGGTGGAACTGAGGTCGCCGCCACCTTCCACTGACACCGTGCTTAGATGCTCCCTTCCTATACTGTGCTCCGTTCCCCTAATTGTGCCTGTTCCCTCGCCCCGCAGACCGATTCGCCAGCCACGTACTTTGACTTAGAGAACGGTTTCGCCTGTTTTCACCACTCACTGTCCTACTTTCGTTTTTGGGTGCCCGAGTCTAGCCCGCGTTCGCTATGTTCGGGCGGGACGATGGGGACCGTTTGTGCCACTCGGGAGAAGTGGTGGGTGGGTACGCTGCTCCGTGGTGCGTGCGCGAGTGTCCCACCCTGAGCTCGGGAGGACCCTCGGGAGAGACCGAATGAGTGAATGAATGTGGCGGCGCGTGAGCGATCTGTATTGGTTTGTTTGGTTGATGGAGACCGTTGTCGGGCGACACCTAGTGGTGACAAGTTTCCGCAACGCTCCTGCCGTCTCCGCTTGGTGACACAGAGGAGGGAAGTGCCTGTGGTGAGGCGGCCAGGGTGACATGAGACCCGGCAAGCAGGCGGGGCGTATCGGAGATGGTGTCGTGTGGAGGGACAGTCTGTACCAAGGAGGTTGTACCGGGAGATGGGCAAAGCAGACCGAGTTGCTGCGCGCCCTTTGGGGAAATAGAAGGTTGGTGGCGACGTTATTAGGTCGACCAGAAGGCTTAAAGTCCTACGCATTTTTATTTATTTTTTCTTCCAGAAGCCTTCTCTGTCCCCGTCACCGGGGACATTGTACTTCTGAGTCCGAGAGGACGCGACTGGCCCGGCTTACAAGCCGACGTGGCCCGGTGCTGGAGGTTCAGATCTTTTTTTTTTTTTTTTTTTTTTTTCCTCCAGGAGCCCTCTCTGTCCCTGTCACCCGGGACACTGTACTTCTGAGTCCGAGAGAACGCGACGGGCCCGGCTTACAAGCCGATGTGGCCCGGCCAGCTGGAGTGTCGGATCTTTTTTTTTCTCCAGAAGCCCTCCGTGTCCCTGTCACCGGTGTCACTGTACTTCTGAGTCCGAGAGGACACGACGGGCCCGGCTTACAAGCCGATGTGGCCCGGCCAGCTGGAGTGTCGGATCTTTTTTTCCTCCAGAAGCCCTCCGTGTCCCTGTCACCGGTGTCACTGTACTTCTGAGTCCGAGAGGACGCGACGGGCCCGGCTTACAAGCCGATGTGGCCCGGCCAGCTGGAGGTTGGGATCTTTTTTCCTCCAGAAGCCCTCCGTGTCCCTGTCACCGGTGTCCCTGTACTTCTGAGTCCGAGAGGACGCGACGGGCCCGGCTTACAAGCCGATGTGGCCCGGCCAGCTGGAGTGTCGGATCTTTTTTTCCTCCAGAAGCCCTCCGTGTCCCTGTCACCGGTGTCACTGTACTTCTGAGTCCGAGAGGACGCGACGGGCCCGGCTTACAAGCCGACGTGGCCCGGTGCTGGAGGTTCGGATCTTTTTTTTTTTTTTTTTCCTCCAGAAGCCCTCTCTGTCCCTGTCACCGGTGTCACTGTACTTCTGAGTCCGAGAGGACGCGAGGGGCCCGGCTTACAAGCCGATGTGGCCCGGCCAGCTGGAGGTTGGGATCTTTTTTTCCTCCAGAAGCCCTCTCTGTCCTTGTCACCGGTGTCCCTGTACTTCTGATACCGAGAGGACGCGAGGGGCCCGGCTTACAAGCCGATATGGCCCGGCCAGCTGGAGGTTGGGATCTTTTTTCCTCCGGAAGCCCTCCGTGTCCCTGTCACCGTTGTCCCTGTACTTCTGAGTCCGAGAGGACGCGACGGGCCCGGCTTACAAGCCGATGTGGCCCGGCCAGCTGGAGGTTGGGATCTTTTTTTCCTCCAGAAGCCCTCCGTTTCCCTGTTACCGGTGTCACTGTACTTCTGAGTGTGAGAGGACGCGACGGGCCCGGCTTACAAGCCGATGTGGCCCGGCCAGCTGGAGGTTGGGATCTTTTTTCCTCCAGAAGCCCTCCGTGTCCCTGTCACCGGTGTCCCTGTACTTCTGAGTCCGAGAGGACGCGACGGGCCCGGCTTACAAGCCGATGTGGCCCGGCCAGCTGGAGTGTCGGATCTTTTTTTCCTCCAGAAGCCCTCCGTGTCCCTGTCACCGGTGTCACTGTACTTCTGAGTCCGAGAGGACGCGACGGGCCCGGCTTACAAGCCGACGTGGCCCGGTGCTGGAGGTTCGGATCTTTTTTTTTTTTTTTTTCCTCCAGAAGCCCTCTCTGTCCCTGTCACCGGTGTCACTGTACTTCTGAGTCCGAGAGGACGCGAGGGGCCCGGCTTACAAGCCGATGTGGCCCGGCCAGCTGGAGGTTGGGATCTTTTTTTCCTCCAGAAGCCCTCTCTGTCCTTGTCACCGGTGTCCCTGTACTTCTGATACCGAGAGGACGCGAGGGGCCCGGCTTACAAGCCGATATGGCCCGGCCAGCTGGAGTGTCGGATCTTTTTTTCCTCCAGAAGCCCTCCGTGTCCCTGTCACCGGTGTCACTGTACTTCTGAGTCCGAGAGGACGCGACGGGCCCGGCTTACAAGCCGATGTGGCCCGGCCAGCTGGAGTGTCGGATCTTTTTTTCCTCCAGAAGCCCTCCGTGTCCCTGTCACCGGTGTCACTGTACTTCTGAGTCCGAGAGGACGCGACGGGCCCGGCTTACAAGCGGATGTGGCCCGGCCAGCTGGAGGTTGGGATCTTTTTTCCTCCAGAAGCCCTCCGTGTCCCTGTCACCGGTGTCCCTGTACTTCTGAGTCCGAGAGGACGCGACGGGCCCGGCTTACAAGCCGATGTGGCCCGGCCAGCTGGAGGTTGGGATCTTTTTTTCCTCCAGAAGCCCTCCGTGTCCCTGTCACCGGTGTCCCTGTACTTCTGAGTCCGAGAGGACGCGACGGGCCCGGCTTACAAGCCGATGTGGCCCGGCCAGCTGGAGGTTGGGATCTTTTTTTCCTCCAGAAGCCCTCCGTGTCCCTGTCACCGGTGTCCCTGTACTTCTGAGTCCGAGAGGACGCGACGGGCCCGGCTTACAAGCCGACGTGGCCGACGTGGCCCGGTGCTGGAGGTTGGAATCTTTTTTTTTTTTTTTCCTCCAGAAGCCCTCTCTGTCCCTGTCACCGGTGTCACTGTACTTCTGAGTCCGAGAGGACGCGAGGGGCCCGGCTTACAAGCCGATATGGCCCGGCCAGCTGGAGTGTCGGATCTTTTTTTCCTCCAGAAGCCCTCCGTGACCCTGTCACCGGTGTCACTGTACTTCTGAGTCCGAGAGGACGCGACGGGCCCGGCTTACAAGCCGATGTGGCCCGGCCAGCTGGAGGTTGGGATCTTTTTTTCCTTCCAAAAGCCCTCTCTGTCCCTGTCACCGGTGTCACTGTACTTCTGAGTCCGAGAGGACGCGAGGGGCCCGGCTTACAAGCCGATGTGGCCGGGCCAGCTGGAGTGTCGGATCTTTTTTTTCTCCAGAAGCCCTCTCTGTCTTTGTCACCGGGGGCGCTTTACTTCTGAAGCCGAGGGAAAGCTATGGTCCCGCCTTTGTTTCATTTACCTATCGGTATTTTGAGTATTCCCGGTTGTCAGGTCGACCAGTTGTTCGTTTGACGTCCGGTTCTTTTCTTCATGGGGACAATTTTGGGCCACCCCCCCATGTATGACTTCCAGTTGTTCTCTGTGGGCTGTCATCTTCCTCCCTGTCATTTTTATGGTTTTGATCTATTCTATCTGTTCCTATTGGACCTGGAGATATGTAGTGACACGCTGTCCTTTCCCTATTTACACTAAAGGACACTAAAGGACACTAAAGAGAAAAGACCCTTTCAATCAAGGCTGTTTGCTTGTCCAGCCTATTTTTCTTTGCATATCGGCTTGGGTCTGTCGCCGTGCCTGAAACTGTGCCCGAGACATGCTTCCTGCTTTCCGTGCTTTTGCTTCCCGTTTGTGTGTGCGCTTGCTGGGCAGCTTGTGACAACCAGGGGCTATGATATTGCTGCGTTCTCAGGCGTTTTTCCCGATTTCCACGTTGTCGTTGTCACACCTGTGTCCTGTGTGGAATGGTTGCAGCCAGCTGTCTCGTGCTAGTGTTTCGTGTTCCTCCCGCTGTTTTTTTTTTTTTTTTTTTCCCTGGGAGTCCCGAACCTCCACTGTCTTCCACACGCCTCCCGAGTGCATTTTTTTTTTTTTTTTTTGGCGGGGGGGAGGTGGAGAGTCCCGAATCCTCCACTCTCCTGTCTGCGGTGTCTTGGTTCTTCCTGCCACATGCCTCCCGAGTGCATTTTTTTTTTTTTTTTTTGGCGGGGGGGAGGTGGAGAGTCCCGAATCCTCCACTCTCCTGTCTGCGGTGTCTTGGTTCTTCCTGCCACATGCCTCCCGAGTGCATTTTTTTTTTTTTTTTTGGCGGGGGGGGAGGTGGAGAGTCCCGAATCCTCTCCTGATTGTGGTGTCTGAGTCTTCCTGCCACGTGCCTCCCGAGTGCACTTTTTTTTTTGTGGCAGCACCTTCGTTGTGTCTCTGCCCGGATCCGTACTGTCTTGCCCCGCGTGTAAGACATGCCTATCTCGCTTGTTTCTCCCGGTTGCGTGTTGTCGCTCACTCTGCTTAGATCGATGTGGTGCTCCTGAGTTCTCTTCGGGCCAGGGCCTAAGCCGCGCCAGGCGAGGGACGGACATTCATGGCGAATGGCGGCCGCTCTTCTCGTTCTGCCAGCGGGCCCCTCGTCTCTCCACCCTATCCGTATTCCGGTGGTGTGTGGAAGGCAGGGGTGCGGCTCTCCGGCCCGAGCACTGACCCGCGCGCACTTCTCGCAGTGGTTCGCGTGGTCCTCGTGGATCGCTTGCCCATCTTCCCTGAGCCGGGGAATGTTGGCTGGTGGCGATGCATAACCTTCCCGTCTGGTGTGTGCACGCGCGTTCTGTTTCTTGCAGAGGTGCTCCTGGATCGTTCCAGGTTTTGCCACCTAGGTGCCCGCTTCTGAGTTGGTGGTGGCGCTTCCCGTTTCCTGGCGTGCCTCCGGTGCTCCGTCTGGCTGTGTGCCTTCCCGTTTGTGTCCGAGAAGCCCATGAAAGGGGGGTCGAGGATTAGAGGAAGGGCGGTTAAAAAAAAAAGCCCCCTTCGTTGGGCGAGCGCCCACCCCGCGCACTCGCGGACCTTGCGCGTAGGGATGGTGCTGAGCGGTCGCGGCTGGCCTTTTTGAGAAGTTTCGTGAAACTCCTTGCTTCCTTGTGGGGAGCTTGGGGGGGGCCTGGCCTTTCGGGGGGGACCGGTTGCAGGGTCTCCTCTGTCCGCGGATGCTCAAAGTACCCTTGGAAGGGAACCTTCCTGTTGCCGCAGACCCCCCCGCGCGGACCCCCGCGTTGTGGGTCTTCTCGCTTCCCTGTGTGTGCGCTTGTCGCACGTATCCTCTCGGTTGCCGGAGCTCGTCGGGGTTTTGGGTCCGTCCCGCCCTCAGTGAGAAAGTTGCCTTCTCTAGCTATCTTCCGGAAAGGGTGTGGGTCTCGAGGGGTCTCTCCCGGTCGGTCCCCTCGAGGGCTCGCCCCCTGACCACCTCCTGCGCGCGCAGCGTTTGCTCTCTCGTCTACCGCGGCCCGCGCCTCCCCGCTCCGAGTTTGGGGAGGGATCACGCGGGGCAGAGCCTGTCGGTCGTCCTGCCGTGGTGGCGGGGCCGTGTGGTCGGTCGGCCCGGTTGTGTGGTGGTGGCTGGGGAAAGGGCTCCGTGCACACCCCCGCGTGCGCGGTACCTTCCTCCCCTCCTGGGGGCCGCCGCGGGATGGGGTGTTGGGGAGGCGACGGTGGGCTCCCGGGTCCCGCCCGTCTTCCCGTGCCTCACCCGCGCCTTCCGTCGCGTGCGTCCCTCTCGCTCGCGTCCACGACTTTGGCCGCTCCCGCGACGCGGGCCTGTGCCGCGCGTGTTGCGTGCTGTGTGC
>NW_028227288.1:950120-980120 GCF_978045245.1 Mus caroli | reverse complement strand
TTGTATATAGGTCGACCAGTACTCCGGGTGGCACTTTGTCTTTTTCCCCCAAACCGCGGGGGTCGACCAGATGTCGGAAAGACGCGAACTTTTGTTTTTGTTTTTTTTTAATATACACTCGTGCAGGTAGACAAATGTATATATGTGCCTCTTTTACTTTATAATTTTTTTTTTTTTAATGGACTGCGAGGTCAACCAGTACTCCATGTGGCACTTTTTCTTTTTCCCCCAAAGTGCGGAGGTCGACCAGATGTCATAAAGACGCCAATATTTTTATTTAGGTATCAATGGAGAAATATATATAGACAAATGTGTATGTGTGTGTATATATAACTTTTTTTTATATATATATAACCACACACATACACGTAGACAAATGTATATGTGTGCCTCTTTTACTTTATACATATATATATGTGTATATGTGTATATATGTATATATATACATATGTATATATATATATATATTTTTTTTTAAATGGACTGGGAGGTCGACCAGCACACCGGGTGGCACTTTGTCTTTTTCCCCCAATCCGTGGAGGTCGACCAGATGTCAGAAAGACTCCAACTTCTTTACCTTTTTCTTTTTAAAATATTATATAACTGCATACGTATACACAGACAAATAGCCGTGCCTCTTTTACTTTTTTATACATATTTTTTATTTTATTTATTTATTTATTTATTTATTTAAATGAACTGGGAAGTTGACCATAGTACTCCGGGAGGCCTTGTCTTTTTCTCCACACAATGCGGTCGATAGAATGTCTGATCTGGATTTCTTTTCTGATTTTCCTTTTGTTTTGTTTTGCGGAATAAATTGAAGGTCGACCAGTTATCCTTACTCGAGTTTTGTTTGTTTTCCTTTTTTAATTTTAAAGGGATGTTATATTTTTATATATATATATATATATGCGGGGACACACACACACACTTTTTTTTTTTTTTTTTTTTTTAATAGACCTGGCTGTCCTGGACCTCACTTTGTAGACCAGGCTGGCCTTGAACTCAGAAATCCGCCTGCCTCTGCCTCCGGAGTGCTGGGATTAAAGGCGTGCGCCACCACGCCCGGCTTTTTTTTTTAATTTTTGTGTGTGTGTGTGTGGAGGGGGGCAATCGGTGCTCTTAACCACTAAGCCATCTCTCCAGCCCATCTTAAAATCCTTAGGTTGATGATCTGATTTTTCTGTTTTCTTCCTTTAACAAAACTGGTAAGTCAGCTGGCAAAAAGGATTTTCTTTTCATATATATTCCAAAAATGGGTAACTTGTAAATAGTGGTCTGTCTGCTGTTTGTTTGCTTGCTTGCTTGCTTGCTTGCTTGCTTGCTTGCTTGCTTGCTTGCTTTTTTCTTTTTCCCCCGAGACAGTGTTTCTCTGTGTAGTCTTGGCTGCCCAGGAACTCACTCTGTAGACCACCCTGGCCTCAATCAAACTCAGAAATCCTCCTGCCTCTGTCTGCCTCACAAGTGCTGGGAGTAAAGGTGTGCTGCACCACTGCCTGGCATTATTACTACTACTACTACTACTACTACTACTACTACTACTACTACTACTACTATTATTATTAGACATAATGAGATCAACTAGTTGGCCCGGTTTCATTTATTCATTTGAAATTAGTTGGACCAATTAGTTGGCTGGTCTGGGAGGTTTCTTTTGTTTCCGATTTGGGTGTTTGTGGGGTGTCAGGTATCTCTCGGGTATCTCAACGGAATGGATGAAGGTTACAGTGATATGGCTAGATTTTTGTAAAGATTACTTTTCTTAATCTGAGGAAAAAATAAAATACTGGGCTACATCTATATTGCTTCATTTCTCTTTCTCTTTTCTTTCTTTCAGATAAGGAGGTCCGTCAGCCAATTCCTCCTGCCTTTCTGTTTTTCATAACCCACACACACAATGCAGGCTAGGCTTTGCATTGGGTAGCATTGTCTGAGCGATATGTTAGTGGACCAGAGAGTTTGGATATCAAGCCGTATAATGTTTCTTTTTTTCTTTTTTTTTTTAAGATTTATTTATTTATTACATGTAAGTACACTGTGGCTGTCTTCAGACACACCAGAAGAGGGAGTCAGATCTTGTTAAGGATGGTTGTGAGCCACCATGTGGTTGCTGGGATTTGTCGGGTGCTCTTACCTGCTGAGCCATCTCACCAGCCCTAATGTTTCTTAAAATATAGAAAAGTTCTAACAAAGTGATCTTTAACTTTTTTTTTCTCCTTCGGCTATGTACAATGAATTGTTTTGCTTGCTTGCTTGACTTTGTACAATGAATTGTTTTGCTTGCTTGCTTGACTTCATTTGGTTTGACATGGTTTCCCTTTGTACCCGTGCAGACTGCCCTCCCTCCCTCCCTCCCTCCCTCCCTCCCTCCCTCCCTCCCTCCCTCCCTCCCTCCCTCCCTCCCTCCCTCCCTTTTGACCCAGTTTCACTCTTCCACCATACACTCAATAAAATAAAATAAAGTAAAATAAAATAAATAAAAGAATGAATGACGTTTCCAGTTATTTATTTGTCTAAGCTACCTAAATTCCCCTTCTACACCTCCCCCTACTCCCCACCCCAAGCCGCCATCTCCTCGTGGGGGTAGGGACCTGCACATCTGTGTCTTTCTCTCTGAACTCTTTGTTTTCTGGTCCACGTTGCTCCAGAGGAATGTAGCCCTTTGGAAATGGTAATGGAGTTGATAACACACCCTATCAGAAAGAGGAAGGCCCATTCACTCACTCATTCTCACCCAGCCCTGTTCTGCTACTTCTAAGGACAGAATCTTCTGGACAGTATTTACATGGCTTGCTATTTCTAAATTTTGGTTTTGGTTTTGGTGTTTTTGGTTTTGTTTTGTTTTTTTTTCTTTTTCTTTTTTTCAAGACAGGATTTCTCTGTGTAGCCCTGGCTGTTCTGGAACTCACTCTGTAGACCAGGCTGAACTCAAACTCAGAAATCCGCCTGCCTGCCTCTGCCTCCCAAGTGCTGAGATTAAAGGTGTGTGCCCACCCACCACTGCCTGGCTCTATTTTTTTTTAAACATTATGTATGTATGTATGTATGTATGTATGTATGTATGTACGTACGCATGCATGCATGCATGCATGCATGCAGGCATTGTTTATACGACTACACTGCAGCTGTCTTCAGACACACACCAGAATAATACATGGGATCCCACGACAGATGGTTGTTAGCCACCACATGATTGTTGGAAATTGAACTCAGGAAGGACCTCTGGAAGAGAGGACAGTGCTCTTAACCACTGAGCCAGCTCTCCAAATAAAATTTGTGGAGAAATTGAGCATCTTAAAACCTTAGGCATCCTTCCTCCTCTCCACGTGGCCTCTCTCCCTCTTTCTACCTTCTCTCTTTCCCTCTGCCTTTATACAATAAAGCTGTAAAACAACAACAACCTCTAGGCATGTGTGTCCCCTCTTTATGTATGTATGTGTGTATGTATGTATGTATGTATGTATGTACTTACTTACTTACTTACTTTCTTACTTGTTCCGACCAGTGGTGCTTCATGCCTTTAATCCCAACACTTGGGAGGCAGAGGCAAAAAAAAAAAAAAAGAAAAAAAAAACCCCAAACCAAACCAAACCAAACCAAAACAACAACAACAACTACAACAAAAAACATCAAACAAAGTTTGGGTCTTAGTGAAGTAAGCAAGGCACAACCTGCAGGCAGGCAGGACTGATGAATTTGTACCTCTTACCCCTTCAGAGTTTACCAGAGGCTTAAAGGACTGAGTTTTTGGGACTGTCCTGAGACAATATATATCTTCCTTCCTTCCTTCCTTCCTTCCTTCCTTCCTTCCTTCCTTCCTTCCATTTATTTATTTATTTATTTATTTATTTATTTATTTATTTATTTATTTATTTAAAGTACCCTGTAGCTGACTTAAGATGTACCAGAAGAGGGTGTCAGATCTCATTACAGGTGATTGGTAGTTGAACTCAGGGCCTTTGGAAAATCACTGTTTTACCTGCTGAGCCATTTCTCTCACCAACCTAGTTCTGTCTTTCTGTCTTTCTGTCTTTCTGTCTTTCTGTCTTTCTGTCTGTCTGTCTGTCTGTCTGTCTGTCTGTCTGTCTATCTGTCTCTCTGTCTTTCTCTCTTCCTTCATCCTGGCATCAATCAACACAGACTGTTTTGTGAGGTAAACTTAATAAACTTATAGCTCCTCTTCTCTACTCTCTCTGCCTCTACTAAAAATGAAGAAGAAGAAGAAGAAGAAGAGGAAGAAGAGGAGGAGGAGGAGGAGGAGGAGGAGGAAAAGAAACCTCTAGCTCATGCAAGGGGGATGTAGGAAGGACACCACCTTCTTTCTTTCTTTCTTTCTTTCTTTCTTTCTTTCTTTCTTTCTTTCTTTCTTTCTTTCTTCTCTCTCTCTCTCTCTCTCTCTCTCTCTCTCTCTCTCTCTCTCTCTCTCTCTCTCTTTCTTTCTTTCTTTCTTTCTTTCTTCCAAAAATACTCAGGGACATCACACTCCCTGTAGCCAGGGATGAGTCTCAGGGAATGTATGTGAGCTTGCTTTGTTTTGTGGGGCCAAACTTGACAGACATTTCTTTTGGCTTTGTGTGTTTTGCCAGCCAGCTCTCTTGCTCTGCTCACTCACTCACTCACTCACTCACTCACTCACTCACTCACTAACTAGCTTGTTTGCTGTGGTTGCCATTTCTATCTATCTCTGCACAGGGTTCCAAGACTGCCCTTTGGGAATCAAATGGGAGAGCAGAACTAAAGGCTTTTTGATAAAGCACCTAGAGTGCACACCAGCACCTTTGGACTGACTGGCTGCCTTCCCCCTTCCCCTCCTCCCCCTTCTTCAGATTCATTTATTATAGGTAAGTACACTGTAGCAGTTTTCAGACACACCAGAAGAGGGCACCAGATCTCATTGTGGGTGGTTGTGAACCACTATGTGGTTGCTGGGATTTGAACTCATGATCTTCAGAAGAGCAGTCAGGGCTCTTAACCGCTGAGCCTCCAGCCTCCTGCATTCCTTCTTAAAGCATGAATGATCCCAGCATGGGAAGACGGTCTGCCCTCCCTCCCTCCCTCCCTCCCTCCCTTTTGAGCCATTTTCCCTCTTTCACCATACGCTCAATAAAAGAAGTAAATGAATGAAGTCTCCAGCTATTTGTTCGAGCTATCTAAATTCTCTCACAACACCTCCCCCTCCCCCTCACTGCCTTCTCTCCCTATGTTTGGGTGGGGCTGGGGGAGGGGTGGGGTGGGGGGAAGGGATCTGCAAGTCGTCCCTGCAGGTTTGTGGACTATTTGCGATGGTCTGGTTCTCTGAACTGCTGAGCCATGTCTATCCAGAGGCTGGCTGGCTAGTTTTCTGCCTCAAGTCCCTGAGTGATGATTTCAGTGTGAATTCTCTGAACTCACTGTCCTTTCAGGTCCACATTTGCTCTGGCAACCGACTGAACCAAACAATAGGCTCACACCGAGATCTTTGGAAATGGTAATGGAGTTGATAACACACCCCAACAGAAAGAGGAAGCCTCCGCTCACTAGAAGACTTTCACTAGAAGCCTCACCCTGCCAGCAATTTAGGAATTGGTAAGGCCAATCTGGACAATATCTAAATGATTTCTACTTCATGTTTAATGCTTAATAAAATAAAACGTGTGTGAAGGTCTGAAGAGCGTTGACTGTTCTTCCAGAGGTCCTGAGTTCAATTCCCACGAACCACATGGTGACTTTGGAATCCGATGCACACTTCTGGTGTGTGTTGGAAGACAGCTGCAGTGTACTCATATAAATAAAAAAATAAATAAAACCTTCAAAAATAAAATAAAACAAAGCTTGTGAAGAAATTGAGCATCTTAATTTTATTTTATTGTATTGTATTTCACACACACACAGTATTTATATATATATATAATCAACTGGCACAGAAACGCACATTACCTAAGTTAGCTGGGAGTGGTTGGATTGGATATGCAGAGAAGGAAGGAACATTTGCAGTTTTGCTGTTGCTCTTTTTTTTTGGGGGGGGGTGGGCTGTTTAAATAGTACAGCAGAGCAGTGGTGGCACATGCCTTTGGGAGCACTTGGAAGGCAGAGGCAGGCAGATTTCTGAATTGGAGGCCAGCCTGGTCTACAGAGTGAGTTCCAGTACAGCCCGGGCTACACAGAGAAACCCTGTCTGGAAAAACCAACCAACCAACAAACAAACAATCCCAAGCAAAACCCAATCCAAACTTCACAAAAGGGAGGGACACTATAACAAATTACAATTGCTTGTATATATAGAAAAAAATTTCCTTCCCCCCCCCCCCCAAATAACCCTGGTTCAATTAAATACGAAACTAACTAAGTAATCTCACACATACAAACATACATACATAAAACAAATAATGATAACTACGTGGCATGGAACTGCTTACACAGTTTGGATGCCACCTCCATCACATGCCTGCAGAAATTATTGAGTCTGTCTTGTATGTTTTTGCACCATGTACAGAGACTTTGTCTCTCATAAATAAATGAATACAGAGAAAGATATTCATTGATCTATACATGCCTGTGCGATGGCTCAGAGGGCAAAGCTGCTGTCTGTTAAGGTATAGGTAAAAGAGTAAGGCCTAGATGGAATGTGAAGGCCTACTTCAGATTAGATAAGGGCTAGGTAACCTCTTACCTGGCTAGCCTGCCATTCTGCTGTTACTGCCAGAATTGATTACATATTCTCCTTGGATGTGTCCTCAGAAACCAATCAAGATAGAAGCCAATCGAACTGCTTCCTTTATTCTATAGTTATCTGCAATAGGCTTGGACTCAAACTGACCACCCAGCAGCATTTCCTACACCCGCACATGTGTATACTTTTCTGGCATTTGCTCCTAGAACCTGCACTGGGGATGGAACCCCCGCCCTGCCCCAACACAAGAGAGACACCCAAACCACCGATTCAGTGCACAGACTACTTAGAATCAGACTTCTATTTTGAGTAGGGTGTGAGTGAGTAAAGTGTAAGTTCCCAAGGCCTCCCTGGGAACTGACATCTTACTTGGAAGAAAGAGACTTGTAGGTGGGCAACTGACTTTCTGGTTTGCAATTTAAGACATGAATGTCACACTATTGATGGCCAAGATGTCCTGATTTTATTAGTGTGTGTGTGTGTGTGTGTGTGTGTGTGTGTGTGTGTGACTCCATGGCCAAGCTAGCCCCCCCCCCTCCCAGATGTGTGTTTCTTATTTATTTATTTATTTATTTCTTGGGCCTGTGCTTGTGTATGACCTCGGCAACACTTCCTGAAAACCAAACCAAGCTAAACTAAAGCAAACAACTATGGCTGTCTGCCTGCCTGCCTGCCTGCCTACACAGAGAAATGATATCTCCAATCAAGTAACACTACCTCCTAAGTCTGCCTGTTTCTCTTTTTCTTTTTTTTCTTTCTTTTTTTCTTCTGCTCCCTCTCTCTGTTCCCCCCTCTCCCTTTCTTCCTTCCTTCCTTCCTTCCTTCTTTCCTTCCTTCCTTCCTTCCTTTCTTTCTTTCTTTCTTTCTTTCTTTCTTTCTTTCTTTCTTTCTTTCTTTCTTTCTTTCTTATCTTTTTTTTTCTTTCTTTTCTTTTTTTTTTCTTTCTTAAATTTATTCTTTTCATACATAGTTTCTTAGTGTAAGCAGCCCTGGCTGTCTTGAAGACACTTTGTAGGCCTCAATCCAGTAAGAGCCTGCCTCTGCTTTTCAAATGCTGGCATGAAAGTTGTATACCACTATGACCGGCTACGATTCTTATCTTCTTATTTTTGTTCCCTCTCCCCTCTTCCTTTTTATGATTTTTGCTTTTGACAGGCAGTGGTTGTGGCAGTGCTGGCAGAGGGAGGTGGATCACTGTAACTTTGCAGCTAGCTTATTCTACAGTCTGAGTTACACAAAAGGAGTTTCAGAATGACTGGTTATATTTTTCATTTATTATGCATTTTAATTATAATTTAATTAAACCAAAAGAATTTAGACTGACCAATTCAGAGTCTGGCATTTAAAAGTATAACAAAAGACAGTATGAGGCTGTCTGTGGATGGTCAAGGGTTCTGGCTGCTTTAGGGAGCCTCCTCACCTTTCTGCACATGCAAACTAGGCTACCTAGAGGCTGGACACAAAAGCTACCTTGAGCATTAGGTCACGTGACAGTCAGCCACCTCCATCTTTATGAGGATAGATGTCAGTCAGAGGACAAGAGGGCTGCCACCCACTTGTCACCTTCCATATGCAGGCACACCACCTCCCTTCTGTTTTTGGATAAAAGACACATAACAATTTTTATTATTTACAGTAAGCCTTAAATAACACTCTGACAGCTGTGCAGATTTCTACTTGCTATGTGATTTGAATTTCCTTTTTTTGTTTTTTTTCTTTTAATTAATTTTCAGGAACTGCATGGTGGATTCACCTAGGTTCTGGTGCCTTCTTCTGTCATGCAGTCATCTAGGCAGCAGATAGAGCACATACACACACACATACTTTGAAAACTAATAGTATGCCGGGCGTGGTGGCGCACGCCTTTAGTCCCAGCACTCGGGAGGCAGAGGCAGGCGGATTTCTGAGTTCGAGGCCAGCCTGGTCTACAGAATGAGTTCCAGGACAGCCAAGGCTACACAGAGAAACCCTGCCTCGAAAAACCAAAAAAAAAAAAAGAAAACTAATAGTAATGATAACAAACAAACAAATAAAAGAAAAGAAGGTTAAAAAAAAAAAAGATTCTAGCTTCTGCCTGGATGTGTAGGTGGCAGAAGCAGGCAGAGAGGACCTCTGTGAGTTTGAGGCTACCCAAGCCTACAGAGCAAGTTCCAGGCAGGGATGCCAGGGCTACATCAAGAGAAACCCTATCTTGGGGCAAAAGAAAACAAAAGCAGAAAAGGTTCTGGCTTTTATTTTCAGACGTATGATTCTTCTAGCAGTATTGACTATCGAACTTTGATCATGAAGGCACATTCGATTTTATGACAGAGTTTGTGTGTGTGTGTGTGTGTGTGCAATATTTCTGCTGTAATTGTGGTTACATGCCATCTAGTGGTTTATGTTTGATTTCTGTAATCTTTTTTTCTAATTCTTTTTAATTGTAATTGTAATTTTAATTTAATTTAATTTTATTTTATTTTTTGTTTTACGAAACAGGGTTTCTCTGTATAGCCCTGGCTGTCCTGGAACTCACTTTGCAGACTAGGCTGACCTCGAACCCAGAAATCTTCCCATCTCTGCCTCCGGAGTGCTGGGATTAAAGGTATGTGCCACCAGTCCCGGCTATTTTTTAATTTTTAAATTTTATTTATTTAATATAGCTTTGTTTTTTCATGATGCACTTTCTCTCTGTAACCCTGGCTGTCCTGGAACTCACTCTGTAGACCATGATGGCCTTGAACATATTAATCTGTCTGCCTCTGCTTCCCAAATGCTGGGATTAAAAGCACCACTGCCCAGACTAAGTTTTTTTTTTTTAAATCTCTCTCTCTCTCTCTCTCTCTCTCTCTCTGTCTCTCTCTCTCTTTCTTTCTATTATTTTTTTCTTTTTACTGAGATACGGTTTCTCTGTGTAGCCCTAGCTGACTTGACACTAACTCTGTAACCCAGGGTGACCTTGAACACAGAAATCTGCCCGAGGTTAAAGGTATGTTCCACAATTGCCTCAGGTCTACTCTAATTCTATTTGAAAAAATTATGTGTGTATGTATAATTATATGTATGTATGTATGTATGTATGTATAGAAGTAATATTAATCCATTAATATCTCTTTTTCCTAAAATTCATGTCATTCCAGGTCCACAAAGTGAGTTCCAGGACTACACAGAGAAACCCTGTTTCAAAATAAAAAAAACCCAGCACTCGGGAGGCAGAGGCAGGCGGATTTCTGAGTTCGAGGCCAGCCTGGTCTACAGAGTGAGTTCCAGGACAGCCAGGGCTATACAGAGAAACCCTGTCTCGAAAAACCAAAAAAAAAAAAAAAAAAAAAAAAAAAAAAAAAAAATTAAAAAATCAAAATAAAAAAAAAATATCTCAGATAGGGATTCATTGTGTAGCCCTGGCTGACTTGGAAGTCACTCCTTAAGCCAGGGTGACCTTGAATGCAGAAATCTGCCTGAGGCTAAAGGTGTGGTCCACAATTGCCTCAGATCTACTCTTTAAGAAAACAAGGGGGGGGGGTATGGGGGACTTTTGGGATAGCATTGGAAATGTAATTGAGGAAAATACATAATAAAAAATATTTTTTAAAAAACATGTGTATTTATGTATAGAAGTAAAATTAATCCATTAATATCTCTTTTTCCTAAACTTCATGTCATTCCTCCTTATCTTTCTCTCTCACTCCATGTTTGTGTGCATGTGTGTATGTGTGTTAGTCCTGGGTACACAGATTAAGAAATCATATTTCCAAGGATTTTTAGAAATAAACAAGGAAGCCAGATATGCTGGAACACCCCTTTAATCCCAGCACTTGGGAGGCAGAGGCAGGCAGATTTCTAAGTTCAAGTCCAGCCTGGTCCACAAAGTGAGTTCCAGGACAGCCAAGGCTACACAGAGAAAACCTGTCTCAAAAAAAAAAAAAAAAAAATCAAACACACAAACAAACAAACAAAGAAATAAACAAGAAATCCTAACCCAGACCACCAATAAAAAGGCTGTGGAAACTCTTTCATGTCCCTCTCCCCCACAGGTAAGGATGTAGCTGCTTGTAAATTAATACTCCATGTGTGTGTATAGGATTCCATGGCCAGCTAGTACCAGCCCCAGATTTGTGTTTCAGAGATCTTTACTTAATTATTTTCCATTCCTGAGCTTGTATAGGTGGTACACCTCCAGGGAAACAACATAAAATCCAATCAGCTAACAAACCAATCCAAAAATGTAAAAGAATGGACTCACCTGGCATTTAAAATTAATAGACTTCCGGGCAGTGGTGGGGCACACCTTTAATCCTACCACATTGGAGGCAGAGGCTGGCAGATTTGTGCATGCCAGGCCATCCTGGTCTACAGAGTGAGTTCCAAGACAGGGCTACACAGAGAACCACTGTCTTGAAAGACCCCCACCTCCTAAAAATAATAAAGAAGTAATAGACAAAAAGCAAGAGAAAAATATGTGTGCCAAGGCTGCTGGTGGCTTTTCAGTGACTCCTCACCCTTCTGCACTGGATTCAGTTAAGTTCTAATCCACTAGTAGCTGGAAAAGAAGGGGAAGAGACAGAAGCAACCTGGAACAATAAGTCTCATGAAGGCCAGCCACCTCCATCACCAGCCCTCGACATATGTTCCTTCTTGTACTATTGACTAAACAACTTTGATCATGAAGGCAAGTTGGATTTAATGACAGTGTTTGTGTCTTTTTAAG
Organism: Mus caroli; assembly: GCF_978045245.1. Taxonomy (NCBI): domain Eukaryota; kingdom Metazoa; phylum Chordata; class Mammalia; order Rodentia; family Muridae; genus Mus; species Mus caroli. The sequence continues at coordinate 968,781 of NW_028227288.1, read as the reverse complement.
TGTGTGTGTGTTTGTGTGTGTGTGTGTGTGTGTGTGTGTGTGCAATATTTCTGCTGTGATTACTGTTACTTGCAATCTAGTGGGCTTGTGTGTAATTTCTTTAAAATTTTCTAATTCTTTTTTGTGTGTGTGTGTAAGTAAAATTCATGTCATTCCTCCTTATCTTTCTCTCTTACTCCATGTTTGTGTGCATGTGTGTGTGTGTGTTAGTCTTGGGTACACAGATTAAAGAAATCATATTTCCAAGGATTCTTAGAAATAAACAAGGAAACCGGGTGTGGTGGAGCACCCCTTTAATCCCAGCACTTGGGAGGCAGAGGCAGGCAGATTTCTAAGTTCAAGGCCAGTCTGGTCCACAAGGTGAGTTCCAAGACAGCCAAGGCTACACAGAGAAACCCTGTCTCAAAAAAAAAAAAAAAAAAAAAGAAATCAAACAAACAAAGAAATAAACAAGAAATCCTAACCCTCACCACCAATAAAACGGCTGTGATAACTGGTTCATGTCCCTCTCCTCCACAGGTAAGGATGTAGCTGCTTGTAAGTTAATACTCCATGTGTGTGTATATGATTCCATGGCCAGCTAGTACCAGCCCCAGATTTGTGTTTCAGAGATCTTTATTTATTTATTTTCCGTGCCTGAGCTTGTGTAGGTTGTACACCTCCAGGGAAACAACATAAAATCAAATCAGCTAACAAACCAACCCAAAAATGTAAAAGAATGGACTCATCTGGCATTTAAAAGTAATAGACTTCCGGGCAGTGTTGGGGCACACCTTTAATCCTACCACATTGGAGGCAGAGGCTGGCAGATTTGTGCATGCCAGGCCATCCTGGTCTACAGAGTGAGTTCCAAGACACCCAGGGCTACACAGAGAAACACTGTCTTGAAAGACCCCCACATCCTAAAAATAATAAAGAAGTAATAGACAAAAAGCAAGAGAAAAACATGTGTGCCAAGGCTGCTGGTGACTTTTCAGTGAATCCTCACCCTTCTGCACTGGATTCAGTTAAGTTCTATTCCACTAGTAGCTCCATGTTTGTGTGCATGTGTGTGTGTGTGTGTTAGTCTTGGGTACACAGATTAAAGAAATCATATTTCCAAGGAATATTTTTCCTGGAAATATGATTTTTTCAAGTAATATTTTTTTCCAAATAATATTTTTTAAAATATTTTCTTTCTTTCTTTCTTTCTTTCTTTCTTTCTTTCTTTCTTTCTTTCTTTCTTTCTTTCTTATTTCTTTCTTTCTTTCTTTCTTTCTTTCTCTCTTTCTTCTTTCTTTCTCTCTCTCTCTCTCTCTCTCTCTCTCTCTCTCTTTCTTTCTTCCAAAAATACTCAGAGACATCACACTCCCTGTAGCCAGGGATGAGTCTCAGGGAATGTATGTGAGCTTGCTTTGTTTTGTGGGGCCAAACTTGACAGACATTTCTTTTGGCTTTGTGTGTTTTGCCATCCAGCTCTCTTGCTCTGCTCACACACTCACTCACTCACTCACTCACTCACAAACTAGCTTGTTTGCTGTGGTTGCCATTTCTATCTATCTCTGCACAGGGTTCCAAGACTGCTTTTTGGGAATCAAATGGGAGAGCAGAACTAAAGGCTTTTTGATAAAGCACCTAGAGTGCACACCAGCACCTTTGGACTGACTGGCTGCCTTCCCCCTTCCCCTCCTCCCCCTTCTTCAGATTCATTTATTATAGGTAAGTACACTGTAGCAGTTTTCAGACATACCAGAAGAGGGCACCAGATCTCATTCTGGGTGGTTGTGAACCACTATGTGGTTGCTGGGATTTGAACTCCTGATCTTCAGAAGAGCAGTCAAGGCTCTTAACCGCTGAGCCTCCAGCCTCCTGCATTCCTTCTTAAAGCATGAATGATCCCAGCATGGGAAGATGGTCTGCCCTCCCTCCCTTTTGAGCCATTTTCCCTCTTTCACCATACACTCAATAAAAGAAGTAAATGAATGAAATCTCCAGCTATCTAAATTCTCTCACAACACCTCCCCCTCCCCCTCACTGCCTTCTCTCCCTATGTTTGGGTGGGGCTGGGGGAGGGGTGGGGTGGGGGGAAGGGATCTGCAAGTCTGTGAACTATTTGCGATGGTCTGGTTCTCTGAACTGCTGAGCCATGTCTATCCAGAGGCTGGCTGGCTAGTTTTCTGCCTCAAGTCCCTGAGTGATGATTTCAGTGTGAATTCTCTGAACTCACTGTCCTTTCAGGTCCACATTTGCTCTGGCAACCGACTGAACCAAACAATAGGCTCACACCGAGATCTTTGGAAATGGTAATGGAGTTGATAACACACCCCAACAGAAAGAGGAAGCCTCTGCTCACTAGAAGACTTTCACTAGAAGCCTCACCCTGCCAGCAATTTAGGAATTGGTAAGGCCAATCTGGACAATATCTAAATGATTTCTACTTCATGTTTAATGCTTAATAAAATAAAACGTGTGTGAAGGTCTGAAGAGCGTTGACTGTTCTTCCAGAGGTCCTGAGTTCAATTCCCACAAACCACATGGTGACTTTGGAATCCGATGCACACTTCTGGTGTGTGTTGGAAGACAGCTGCAGTGTACTCATATAAATAAAAAAATAAATAAAACCTTCAAAAATAAAATAAAACAAAGCTTGTGAAGAAATTGAGCATCTTAATTTTATTTTATTGTATTGTATTTCACACAAACACACACACAGTATTTATATATATATAAAATCAACTGGCACAGAAACGCACATTACCTAAGTTAGCTGGGAGTGGTTGGATTGGATATGCAGTCAGTAAAGTTTTGCTGTTGCTCTTTTTTTTGGGGTGGGGTGGGGTGGGCTGTTTAAATAGTACAGCAGAGCAGTGGTGGCACATGCCTTTGGGAGCACTTGGGAGGCAGAGGCAGGCAGATTTCTGAATTGGAGGCCAGCCTGGTCTACAGAGTGAGTTCCAGGACAGCCCGGGCTACACAGAGAAACCCTGTCTGGAAAAACAAACAAACAAACAAACAAACAAACAATCCCAAGCAAAACCCAATCCAAACTTCACAAAAGGGAGGGACACTATAACAAATTACAATTGCTTGTATATATAGAAAAAAATTTCCTCCCCCCCCCAAATAACCCTGGTTCAATTAAATACGAAACTAACTAAGTAATCACACACATACATACATACATACATACATACATACATACATACATACATAAAACAAATAATGATAACTAAGTGGCATGGAACTGCTCACACAGTTTGGATGCCACTTGCCCACCCTACCTCCATCACATGCCTGCAGAAATTATTGAGTGGCCGGCCTGGTCTGTCTTGTATGTTTTTGCACCATGTACAGAGACTTTGTCTCTCATAAATAAATGAATACAGAGAAAGATATTCATTGATCTATACATGCCTGTGCTCAGAGGGCAAAGCTGCTGGCTGTTAAGGTATAGGTAAAAGAGTAAGGCCTAGATGGAATGTGAAGGCCTACTTCAGATTAGATAAGGGCTAGGTAACCTCTTACCTGGCTAGCCTGCCATTTTGTGCTGTTAACTACTATTATAAGGACACTTTCTCACAGCTTGTTTCTGCTGTTACTGCCAGAATTGATTACATATTCTCCTTGGATGTGTCCTCAGAAACCAATCAAGATAGAAGCCAATCGAACTGCTTCCTTTGTTCTATAGTTATCTGCAATAGGCTTGGACTCAAACTGACCACCCAGCAGCATTTCCTACACCCGCACATGTGTATACTTCTCTGGCATTTGCTCCTAGAACCTGCACTGGGGATGGAACCCCCGCCCTGCCCTAACACAAGAGAGACACCCACACCACCGATTCAGTGCACAGACTACTTAGAATCAGACTTCTATTTTGAGTAGGGTGTGAGAGAGTAAAGTGTAAGTTCCCAAGACCTCCCTGGGAACTGACATCTTACTTGGAAGAAAGAGACTTGTACGTGGGCAACTGACTTTCTGGTTTGCAATTTAAGACATGAATGTCACACTATTGATGGCCAAGACACTGGATGTCCTGATTTTATTAGTGTGTGTGTGTGTGTGTGTGTGTGTGTGTGTGTGTGTGTGTGTGTGTGTGTGTGACTCCATGGCCAAGCTAGCCCCCCCCCAGATGTGTGTTTCTTATTTATTTATTTATTTCTTGGGCCTGTGCTTGTGTATGACCTCGGCAACACTTCCTGAAAACCAAACCAAGCTAAACTAAAGCAAACAACTATGGCTGTCTGCCTGCCTGCCTGCCTACACAGAGAAATGATATCTCCAATCAAGTAACACTACCTCCTAAGTCTGCCTGTTTCTCTTTTTCTTTTTTTCTTTCTTTTTTTCTTCTGCCCCCTCTCTCTGTTCCCCCCTCTCCCTTCCTTCCTTCCTTCCTTCCATTCTTTCTTTCTTTCTTTCTTTTCTTTTTTTTTTCTTTCTTAAATTTATTCTTTTCATATATAGTTTCTTAGTGTAAGCAGCCCTGGCTGTCTTGAAGACACTTTGTAGGCCTCAATCCAGTAAGAGCCTGCCTCTGCTTTTCAAATGCTGGCATGAAAGTTGTATACCACTATGACCGGCTACGATTCTTATCTTCTTATTTTTGTTCCCTCTCCCCTCTTCCTTTTTATGATTTTTGCTTTTGACAGGCAGTGGTTGTGGCAGTGCTGGCAGAGGGAGGTGGATCACTGTAACTTTGCAGCTAGCTTATTCTACAGTCTGAGTTACACAAAAGGAGTTTCAGAATGACTGGTTATATTTTTCATTTATTATGCATTTTAATTATAATTTAATTAAACCAAAAGAATTTAGACTGACCAATTCAGAGTCTGGCAATTAAAAGTATAACAAAAGACAGTATGAGGCTGTCTGTGGATGGTCAAGAGTTCTGGCTGCTTTAGGGAGCCTCCTCACCTTTCTGCACATGCAAACTAGGCCACCTAGAGGCTGGACACAAAAGCTACCTTGAGCATTAGGTCACGTGACAGTCAGCCACCTCCATCTTTATGAGGATAGATGTCAGTCAGAGGACAAGAGGGCTGCCACCCACTTGTCACCTTCCATATGCAGGCACACCACCTCCCTTCTGTTTTTGGATAAAAGACACATAACAATTTTTATTATTTACAGTAAGCCTTAAATAGCACTCTGACAGCTGTGCAGATTTCTACTTGCTATGTGATTTGAATTTCCTTTCTTTTTTTTAATTAATTTTCCTTGCTATGTGATTTGAATTTCCTTTTTTTTTTTTTCTTTTAATTAATTTTCAGGAACTGCATGGTGGATTCACCTAGGTTCTGGTGCCTTCTTCTGTCATGCAGTCATCTAGGCAGCAGATAGAGCACATACACACACACTTACATTGAAAACTAATAGTAATAATAACAAACAAACAAATAAATGAAAAGAAGGTAAAAAAAAAAAAAAGAGAGATTCTAGCTTCTGCCTGGATGTGTAGGTGGCAGAAGCAGGCAGAGAGGACCTCTGTGAGTTTGAGGCTACCCAAGCCTACAGAGCAAGTTCCAGGCAGGGATGCCAGGGCTACATCAAGAGAAACCCTATCTTGGGGCAAAAGAAAACAAAAGCAGAAAAGGTTCTGGCTTTTATTTTCAGACATATGATTCTTCTAGCAGTATTGACTATTGAACTTTGATCATGAAGGCACATTTGATTTTATGACAGAGTTTGTGTGTGTGTGTGTGTGTGTGTGTGTGTGTGTGCAATATTTCTGCTGTAATTGTGGTTACATGCCATCTAGTGGTTTATGTTTGATTTCTGTAATCTTTTTTTCTAATTCTTTTTAATTGTAATTGTAATTGTAATTTTAATTTAATTTAATTTAATTTTTTGTTTTACGAAACAGGGTTTCTCTGTATAGCCCTGGCTGTCCTGGAACTCACTTTGCAGACCAGGCTGATCTTGAACCCAGAAATCTTCCCATCTCTGCCTCCGGAGTGCTGGGATTAAAGGTATGTGCCACCAGTCCCGGCTATTTTTTAATTTTTAAATTTTATTTATTTAATATAGCTTTGTTTTTTCATGATGCACTTTCTCTCTGTAACCCTGGCTGTCCTGGAACTTACTCTGTAGACCATGATGGCCTTGAACATATTAATCTGTCTGCCTCTGCTTCCCAAATGCTGGGATTAAAAGCACCACTGCCCAGACTAAGTTTTTTTTTTTTTAAATCTCTCTCTCTCTCTCTCTCTCTCTCTCTCTCTCTCTCTTTCTTTCTATTATTTTTTTCTTTTTACTGAGATACGGTTTCTCTGTGTAGCCCTAGCTGACTTGACACTAACTCTGTAACCCAGGGTGACCTTGAACACAGAAATCTGCCCGAGGTTAAAGGTATGTTCCACAATTGCCTCAGGTCTACTCTAATTCTATTTGAAAAAATTATGTGTGTATGTATAATTATATGTATGTATGTATGTATGTATGTATAGAAGTAATATTAATCCATTAATATCTCTTTTTTTTTTTTGGTTTATACGAGACAGGGTTTCTCTGTATAGCCCTGGCTGTCCTGGAGCTCACTTTGTAGACCAGGCTGGCCTCGAACTCAGAAATCCGCCTGCCTCTGCCTCCCTAGTGCTGGGATTAAAGGCATGCGCCACCACGCCCGGCCATTAATATCTCTTTTTCCTAAAATTCATGTCATTCCATGTCCACAAAGTGAGTTCCAGGACTACACAGAGAAACCCTGTTTCAAAATAAAAAATAAATAAATAAATAAATAAATAAATAAATAAATAAATATAGAAAGAAAGAAAGAAAGAAAGAAAGAAAGAAAGAAAGAAAGAAAGAGAGAAGGAATCCTAACCATTACCACCATCACCTCCAATACAAAGGCTGTGGAAATTGTTTCATGTTCCTCTCCCCCACAGGTGAGGATATAGCTGCTTGTAAATTAATACTCCATGACTCCATGTGTGTGTTATTGATTCCATGACCATCTATTACCAGCCCCAGATCTGTGTTTCAGAGATCTTTACTTATTTATTATTCGGGCCTGAGCTTGTGTAGGTGTTAGGCCACCAAACCTCCAGGAAAACAACATAAAATCAAATCAGCTAACAAACCAACCCAAAAATGTAAAAGAATGGATTCATCTGGCATTTAAAACTAATAGACTGCCAGGCAGTGGTGGGGCACACCTTTAATCCTACCACTTTGGACCCAGAGGCTGGCAGATTTGTGCATTCCAGGCCATCCTGGTCTACAGAGTGAGTTCCAAGACACCCAGGGCTACACAGAGAAACACTGTCTTGAAAGACCCCCACCTCTCTTTGTTTGTTTGTTTGTTTGTTTGTTTGTTTGTTTGTTTCTTTCTTTCTTTCTTTCTTTCTTTCTTTCTTTCTTTCTTTCTTTCTTTCTTTCTTTCAATTATTATTTTTTTCTCAGGTAGGTTTTCTTTGTGTAGCCCTGGCTGACTTGGATGTCACTCTGTAAGCCAGGGTGACCTTGAATGCAGAAATCCTCCTGAGGCTAAAGGTGTGGTCCACAATTGCCTCAGGTCTACTGTAATTCTCTCTTTAAGAAAACAGGGGGGGGGGGAGGGTATGGAGGACATTTGGGATAGCATTGGAAATGTAATTGAGGAAAATACGTAATAAAAAAATATTTAAAAAAACGTGTGTATGAGCCGGGTGTGGTGGCGCACGCCTTTAATCCCAGCACTTGGGAGGCAGAGGCAGGCAGATTTCTAAGTTCAAGGCCAGCCTGGTCCACAAAGTGAGTTCCAGGACAGCCAAGGCTACACAGAGAAACCCTGTCTCAAAAAAAAAAAAAAAAAAAAAGAAATCAAACAAACAAACAAAGAAATAAACAAGAAATCCTAACCCTGACCACCAATAAAAAGGCTGTGGAAACTCTTTCATGTCTCTCTCCCTCACAGGTAATGATGTAGCTGCTTGTAAATTAATACTCCATGTGTGTGTATAGGATTCCATGGCCAGCTAGTACCAGCCCCAGATTTGTGTTTCAGAGATCTTTATTAATTTATTTTCCGCGCCTGAGCTTGTGTAGGTGGTAGGCCACCAAACCTCCAGGGAGGTTTTTTTTGCTGCCACAAAAAGGTCGCCTTTCATCTTAATGAGGTCAAAGTGTCAATGTGCAAGCCAGTGACCGAACAAGGAAGTAGACATGCAGACAACAAACATGCAGGGGTACCACCTCCATTCCCTTCTGTTTTTTGGTAAAGGACACACAATTTTTATTATTTACAGTAAGCCTTATAAAGCACTCTGACAGCCCCACAGATATCTGTGATTAGAATTTCCTTTTTTTTTTTTTTTTAAAAAAGTAATTCTCAGGGGGTGCATGGTGACTTGTCCTAGGTTCTGGTGCCCTCTTCTGGCATGTAGTCATATAGGCAGCACACACACACACACACTTACATTGAAAACTAAAAGTAATAACAGCAAACAAGCAAGCAAGCAAACAAACAAAATAAGAAATATATAAATAGGAGGGAAAAAGAGATTCTGGCTTCTGCCAGGCTGTGTGGGTGGCAGAGGCTGGCAGGCAAGCAGGCAGAGAGGACCTCTGTGAGTTTGAGGCTACCCAAGCCTACACTGATAGTTCCAGAAAGGACTGCCAGGGCTACACCAAGAGAAACCCTATCTCTAGGATCAAGAAAACAAAAGCAGAAAAGGTTCTGGCTTTTATTTTACCAACATATGTTTCTTTCATTCTTCTCTTCCTTCCTTCCTTCCTTCCTTCCTTCCTTCCTTCCTTCCTTCCTTCCTTCCTTCCTTCCTTCCTTCCGAGATTTATTTATTTTATGTATATGAGTACACACTTTAGTTGTAAAGATGGTTGTGATCGTTAATGTGATTGTTGGGAAATGAAATTAGGACCTCTGCTTGCTCTACCCAAGCCCATTTGCTCAGGCCAAAGATTTATTTATTAGTATAAGTTCACAGTAGATGTCTTCAAACCCACCAGGATAGGGTATCAGATCTCATTGTGGGTTGTTGTGAGCCACCATGTGGTTGCTGGGATTTGAACTCAGTACCTTTGGAAGAGCAGTCGGTGCTCTTACCCACTGAACCATCTCACCAGCCCCCGACTTATGTTCCTTCTAGTACTATTGACTAAAGAACTTTGATCATGAAGGCACGTTGGATTTAATGACAGAGTTTGTGTGTGTTTCTGTGTGTGTATGTGTGCAATACTTCTGCTGGGATTGCAGTTACTTGCCATCTAGTGGGCTTGTGTGTAATTTCTTTAATTTTTTTCTAATTTTTTTTCTGAAAGTATCTTTCTTTCCATCTCTCTTTCTCTTTCTCTCTCTGTCTCTCTCTCTGTGTGTCTCTGTCTGTCTCTGTGTCTCTCTTCTTTTCTTTTCTTCTTTCTTTCTTTCTTTCTTTCTTTCTTTCTTTCTTTCTTTCTCTCTCTCTCTCTCTTTCTTTCTTTCTTTCTTTCTTTCTTTCTTTCTTTCTTTCTTTCCTTCCTTCCTTCCTTCCTTCCTTCCTTCCTTCCTTCCTTCCTTCCTTCCTTCCTTCCTTCTTTCTTTCTTTCTTTCTTTCTTTCTTTCTTTCTTTCTTTCTTTCTTTCTTTCTTTCAAGATTTATGTATTTTATGTATATGAGTACACACTTTAGTTGTACAGATAGTTGTGATCCTTCATGTGATTGTTGGGAATTGAGCTTAGGACCTCTGTTTGCTCTAGCCAAGCCCACTTGCTCAGGCAAAAGATTTATTTATTAGTATAAGTTCACTGTAGCTGTCTTCAAACGCACCAGGATAGGGTATCAGATCTCATTATGGGTGGTTGTGAGGGACCATGTGGTTGCTGGGATTTGAACTCAGTACATTTGGAAGAGCAGTCAGTGCTCTTCCCCACTGAACCATCTCACCAGCCCTGGACACATGTTCCTTCTAGTACTATTGACTAAAGAACTTTGATCATGAAGGCATGTTGGATTTAATGACAGTGTGTGTTTCTGTGTGTGTGTCTGTGTGTGTGTGTGTGCAATATTTCTGCTGTGATTACTGTTACTTGACATCAAGTGGGCTTCTGTATAATTTCTTTAAATTTTTCTAATTCTTTTTTCTTTTTTTGTAAAGTAAAATTCCTGTCATACCTCCTTATCTTTCTCTCTCACTCCATGTTTGTGTGCATGTGTGTGTGTGTGTGTTAGTCTTGGGTACACAGATTAAAGAAATCATATTTCCAAGGATTCTTAGAAATAAACAAGGAAGCCAGGTGTGGTGGAGCACCCCTTTTCTTTCCCTCTCTCTTTCTCTCTCCTCTCTCTCTCTCTCTCTCTCTCAATCTCTCTCTCTCTCTTTGTTTGTTTGTTTGTTTGTTTCTTTCTTTCTTTCAATTATTATTTTTTTCTCAGGTAGGTTTTCTTTGTGTAGCCCTGGCTGACTTGGATGTCACTCTGTAAGCCAGGGTGACCTTGAATGCAGAAATCCTCCTGAGGCTAAAGGTGTGGTCCACAATTGCCTCAGGTCTACTGTAATTCTCTCTTTAAGAAAACAAGGGGGGGGGGAGGGTATGGAGGACATTTGGGATAGCATTGGAAATGTAATTGAGGAAAATACGTAATAAAAAAATATTTAAAAAAACGTGTGTATGAGCCGGGCGTGGTGGCGCACGCCTTTAATCCCAGCACTTGGGAGGCAGAGGCAGGCAGATTTCTAAGTTCAAGGCCAGCCTGGTCCACAAAGTGAGTTCCAGGACAGCCAAGGCTACACAGAGAAACCCTGTCTCAAAAAAAAAAAAAAATGAAATCAAACAAACAGACAAAGAAATAAACAAGAAATCCTAACCCTGACCACCAATAAAAAGGCTGTAGAAACTCTTTCATGTCTCTCTCCCTCACAGGTAATGATGTAGCTGCTTTTAAATTAATACTTCATGTGTGTGTATAGGATTCCATGGCCAGCTAGTACCAGCCCCAGATTTGTGTTTCAGAGATCTTTATTAATTTATTTTCCGTGCCTGAGCTTGTGTAGGTGGTAGGCCACCAAACCTCCAGGGAGGTTTTTTTTGCTGCCACAAAAAGGTCGCCTTTCATCTTAATGAGGTCAAAGTGTCAATGTGCAAGCCAGTGACCGAACAAGGAAGTAGACATGCAGACAACAAACATGCAGGGGTACCACCTCCATTCCCTTCTGTTTTTTGGTAAAGGACACACAATTTTTATTATTTACAGTAAGCCTTATAAAGCACTCTGACAGCCCCACAGATATCTGTGATTAGAATTTCCTTTTTTTTTTTTAAAAAAGTAATTCTCAGGGGGTGCATGGTGACTTGTCCTAGGTTCTGGTGCCCTCTTCTGGCATGTAGTCATATAGGCAGCACACACACACACACACTTACATTGAAAACTAAAAGTAATAACAGCAAACAAGCAAGCAAGCAAACAAACAAAATAAGAAATATATAAATAGGAGGGAAAAAGAGATTCTGGCTTCTGCCAGGCTGTGTGGGTGGCAGAGGCTGGCAGGCAAGCAGGCAGAGAGGACCTCTGTGAGTTTGAGGCTACCCAAGCCTACACTGATAGTTCCAGAAAGGACTGCCAGGGCTACACCAAGAGAAACCCTATCTCTAGGATCAAGAAAACAAAAGCAGAAAAGGTTCTGGCTTTTATTTTACCAACATATGTTTCTTTCATTCTTCTCTTCCTTCCTTCCTTCCTTCCTTCCTTCCTTCCTTCCTTCCTTCCTTCCTTCCTTCCTTCCTTCCTTCCTTCCGAGATTTATTTATTTTATGTATATGAGTACACACTTTAGTTGTAAAGATGGTTGTGATCGTTAATGTGATTGTTGGGAACTGAAATTAGGACCTCTGCTTGCTCTACCCAAGCCCATTTGCTCAGGCCAAAGATTTATTTATTAGTATAAGTTCACAGTAGATGTCTTCAAACCCACCAGGATAGGGTATCAGATCTCATTGTGGGTTGTTGTGAGCCACCATGTGGTTGCTGGGATTTGAACTCAGTACCTTTGGAAGAGCAGTCGGTGCTCTTACCCACTGAACCATCTCACCAGCCCCCGACTTATGTTCCTTCTAGTACTATTGACTAAAGAACTTTGATCATGAAGGCACGTTGGATTTAATGACAGAGTTTGTGTGTGTTTCTGTGTGTGTATGTGTGCAATACTTCTGCTGGGATTGCAGTTACTTGCCATCTAGTGGGCTTGTGTGTAATTTCTTTAATTTTTTTCTAATTTTTTTTCTGAAAGTATCTTTCTTTCCATCTCTCTTTCTCTTTCTCTCTCTGTCTCTCTCTCTGTGTGTCTCTGTCTGTCTCTGTGTCTCTCTCCTTTTCTTTTCTTCTTTCTTTCTTTCTTTCTTTCTTTCTCTCTCTCTCTCTCTCTCTTTCTTTCTTTCTTTCTTTCCTTCCTTCCTTCCTTCCTTCCTTCCTTCCTTCCTTCCTTCCTTCCTTCCTTCCTTCCTTCCTTCTTTCTTTCTTTCTTTCTTTCTTTCTTTCTTTCTTTCTTTCTTTCTTTCAAGATTTATGTATTTTATGTATATGAGTACACACTTTAGTTGTACAGATAGTTGTGATCCTTCATGTGATTGTTGGGAATTGAGCTTAGGACCTCTGTTTGCTCTAGCCAAGCCCACTTGCTCAGGCAAAAGATTTATTTATTAGTATAAGTTCACTGTAGCTGTCTTCAAACGCACCAGGATAGGGTATCAGATCTCATTATGGGTGGTTGTGAGGGACCATGTGGTTGCTGGGATTTGAACTCAGTACATTTGGAAGAGCAGTCAGTGCTCTTCCCCACTGAACCATCTCACCAGCCCTGGACACATGTTCCTTCTAGTACTATTGACTAAAGAACTTTGATCATGAAGGCATGTTGGATTTAATGACAGTGTGTGTTTCTGTGTGTGTGTCTGTGTGTGTGTGTGTGCAATATTTCTGCTGTGATTACTGTTACTTGACATCAAGTGGGCTTCTGTATAATTTCTTTAAATTTTTCTAATTCTTTTTTCTTTTTTTGTAAAGTAAAATTCCTGTCATACCTCCTTATCTTTCTCTCTCACTCCATGTTTGTGTGCATGTGTGTGTGTGTGTGTTAGTCTTGGGTACACAGATTAAAGAAATCATATTTCCAAGGATTCTTAGAAATAAACAAGGAAGCCAGGTGTGGTGGAGCACCCCTTTTCTTTCCCTCTCTCTTTCTCTCTCCTCTCTCTCTCTCTCTCTCTCCCAATCTCTCTCTCTCTCTTTGTTTGTTTGTTTGTTTCTTTCTTTCTTTCTTTCAATTATTATTTTTTTCTCAGGTAGGTTTTCTTTGTGTAGCCCTGGCTGACTTGGATGTCACTCTGTAAGCCAGGGTGACCTTGAATGCAGAAATCCTCCTGAGGCTAAAGGTGTGGTCCACAATTGCCTCAGGTCTACTGTAATTCTCTCTTTAAGAAAACAAGGGGGGGGGGAGGGTATGGAGGACATTTGGGATAGCATTGGAAATGTAATTGAGGAAAATACGTAATAAAAAATATTTTAAAAAACGTGTGTATGAGCCGGGCGTGGTGTCAGGGAGCACACAGTGGCCATGGAATACTTTCATCCAAGATAGATTCGGACAGTCTATAAGGTAAGACAAACAGGGCTTTTTTGTTTGTTTGTTTGTTTGTTTGTTTTTTGGTTTGTTTTTTGTTTTTTTGTGTGTGTGTGTGTGTGTGTGTGTGTATCGACCTATATTGAACCTGTGCATGGTACATTCAGAAACCAGAGAAAGGTGGCATGTCTGCAGATATTATAGTTATAGATGGTGCTTAGCTGCTTGTTGTACTAAAACTAAGAAAAAACTAATGTTTATAATTAGCAAGTTCTGGAGTTTTGTTTTGGTTTTGATTTTGGTTATTCTCGTGAAAGGAATTGTTTTGGAATGGATTGGGATTGTGAATTCCTTGTGCTCAGACTCCATATATCTGTATTTATGTCTTCAGTGAAATACAGTGTAGACTGGTACCAGAAAGTCTATTATTAACTTCCCTTTCCCTAGCCCACGGTTAATATAAAGGGAGGAATATTCCATTTGATAGGTAGGTTTGGAACATTGTTATTGCTATCACTTGTGTGCTTCCCTGCCTCTGTGATTTTCATATTCATACTCTGGAATCTGTAATTTCGGTCAAAGTTACTGGTGGCTGAAAGTTTACTGTACTCAATTTCAGGGTACAGCTGTTTGCACAGAAAGGCGCCATTGTGCTAGATTAAAGTTTCAGAACTTGGTAGAGTGAGGTTGTAATCTCTCAGGTATGAATGCATTTCTGTAACAGGCATGCACCAACTTTTACATAAGTACTCTTGTGTGGCTCATTTAAAAAAAAAAAAAAAAAAAAAAAAAAAACACAGGAAAGACTGTAAGTCCAAATCATGTCTTCCATTTTGCTCTTCTGTATTTCCTAACCACTCAGAAAGAGTTCACAAGCCTTTGAAGAAACAGCAGCAGGCCGTTATTGTTTTCAAGGTTTTCAAATTAAGTGATTGATTTTTAATGTATTCTCTCTATTTACTGTTTTGATTTTCAGATTTTGACTCAATATTTGAAGATATGCCTTTTATTGGGTGATGTTAATTCTCGAATGTATTAATGTTGTTTCACAATTGTAATGTTACATGATCATGGGTGGGTACTACATTCTCTAAAAAATTATGCGATAAGAAAGTCATATTCATGGAACTCATGGCTCTAATTGCACAGTCCCCTTGCTAAAGCAAAGGGCACTCTTTTAAGGCTACTTCAGAACTGGTCTTTGTATTTTCTCTAAGTGATGGATGTAGTCATGTCCATTTAGAGTCAGGGTACCACATGTCACAGGCAGCCCTACGTATATGCCGTGAGAAAGTTCAAAGACTTAACATAGTTTACAGGAACTCCAAATTTCATTTTTGTAATGGTAACTCCCAAGATTTTCTCCAAAAAATAAATTATTTTCTATTTTATAATGTAAGAAAAGAAATATAGTGTTGAAAATAATCCTGGTCCCTTACTCTCCTTGTTTCTGTAGTATCCACTGCTGTAACTTTCTCCAATAGCCTCCATAGTCAGAGTGCTAAGACATGCATGAAAGGCTGTTGAAATTGTTTCAAACATCCTTGGTTCCTCTGAGGGGAGAAACTGTTTTAAAGCTCCATGTGTTCTGTTAGGAGACTCCAGTGTTTTGAAAGATAATGAACAATTTTACCCCTGGTTGATGCTTGGGGAAAAAAACTAAAGTTCAGTGGACACCAGTCTCCTGATGAATTGCTTCAAGTTTGTTTGTTTGTTTGTTTGCTTGTTTTTTCAATTTAGAGTAGGTTTGGCTGTAAGACTCAGTCTCTGTCTCCTGCTGTGGGGATGGCAGAGGCAGGCAGAACAGATCTCCTGGTGGTCTTGGACACAGTTTGTAGACCCGGCTGTCCTCAAACCTGTAAAAGCCTGACTCTGCTTTTCCTTTTCTCTTCTTATCTTTTTTTCTTTTTCTGTCCTTTCTTTTTTCTTTTTTGGTTATTTGAGACTCTGTAGAGTGGGGAAGGTCTCTAACTAAGAAATCTTCCTGCCTCTGACTCCAGGCACTGGATTAAAGGCCTGCACCACCACTGCCCAGCCAATTTTTTTTTTTTTTTGAATTGTGAGAAACATGATCTATTTAGTCCTGTTGTCTGTAAGTGTTTGACAAGGAAGGCCATTTGGATTTTATTAAAGAGTTTTGATCCTTCATGTGATTGTTGGGAATTGAACTTAGGACCTCTGCTTGCTCTAGCCAAACCCACTTGCTCAGGCCAGAGATTAATTTATTAGTATAAGTTCACTGTAGCTGTCTTCAAATGCACCAGAAGAGGGTACCAAATCACATTATGGGTGGTTGTGAGCCACCATGTGGGTGCTGGGATTTGAACTCAGTACATTTGGAAGAGCAGTCAATGCTCTTCCCCACTGAACCATCTCACCAGCCCCCGACATAATTTTCTTCTAGTAATATTGACTAAAGAACTTTGATCATGAAGGCACATTGGATTTAATGACAGAGTTTGTGTGTGTGTGTGTGTGTGTGTGTGTGTGTGTGTGTGTGTGTGTGCAATATTTCTGCTGTGATTGTGGTTACTTGCCATCTAGTGGGCTTGTGTGTAATTTCTTTAATTTTTTTCTAATTCTTTTTTTTTTTTTTGTAAAGTTGAATTCATGTCATTCCTCCATATCTTTCTCTCTCACTCCATGTTTGTGTGCATGTGTGTGTGTGTGTTAGTCTTGGGTACACAGATTAAAGAAATCATATTTCCAAGGAATATTTTTTCCTGGAAATATGATTTCTTCAAGTAATATATTTTCCAAACAATATTTTTAAAAATATTTTCTTCCTTCCTTCCTTTCTTTCTTCCTTCCTTCCTTCCTTCATTCCTTCCTTCCTTCCTTCCTTCCTTTCTTTCTTTCTTTCTTTCTTTCAATTATTATTATTTTTCTCAGATAGGGTTTCTTTGTGTAGACCTGCCTGACTTGGAAGTCACTCTGTAAGGCAGGGTGACCTTGAATGCAGAAATCCTCCTGAGGCTAAAGGTGTGGTCCACAATTGACTTAGCTCTCCACTAATTCTCTCTTTAATAAACAAGGGGCGGGAGGGTACAGGGGACTTTTGGGATAGCATTGGAAATGTAATTGAGGAAAATACGTAATAAAAATATTTTTAAAAAACGTGTGTATGTATGTATAGAAATAATATTTATCCATTAATATCTCTTTTTCCTAAAATTAATGTCATTCCTCCTTATCTTTCTCTCTCACTCCATGTTTGTGTGCATGTGTGTATGTGTGTTAGTCTTGGCTGCCACCCACATGTCGCCTTTCAGCATGGTGAGGTCAATGTGTCAATGTGCAACCAAGTGACAAAACAAGGAAGTAGACATGTAGACAACAGATATGGAGGTGCACCATCTCCCTTCCCTTCTGTTGTTTGGTAAAAGACACACAATTTTTCTTATTTACCATAAGCCTTAAAAAGCACTCTGACAGCCTCTCAGATATCTACCTTCTATGTGATTAGAATTTCCTTTTTTTTTTTTTTAATTAATTCTCAGGATCTGCATGGTGACTTGTCCTAGGTTCTGGTGCCCCCTTCTGGCATGTAATCATATAGGCAGCAGATAGAGCAAACACACAAATTTACATTGAAAACTAATAGTAATAATAACAAACACGCAAGCAAGCAAGCAAGCAAGTAAGCAAACAAATAAATAAATATATAAATAAGAGGGAGAAAGAGATTCTGTCTTCTGCCCGGCTGTGTGGGTGGCAGAAGCAGGCAGGCCGGCAGGCAAGCAGAGAGGACCTCTGTGAGTTTGAGGCTACCCAAGCCTACAGAGCAAGTACAGAGCAGCGTGTGTGTGTGTGTGTGTGTGTGTGTGTGTGTGTGTGTGTGTGTGTATAATATTTCTGCTGTGATTGCGGTTACTTGCCATGTAGTGGGCTTATGATTGATTCTGTAATCTTTTTTCTAATTCTTTTAGTTTTATTTTATTTTATTTTATATTTTATTTTATTTTATTTTTGGTTTTTTGGACAGGGTTTCTCTGTATAGCCCTGTCTGTTTTGGAATTCAGTTTGCAGACCAGGCTGGCCCCGAACTCAGAAATCCTCCCATCTCTGCCTCCCTAGTGCTGGGATTAAAGGCGTGTGCCACCACTCCTGGCTATTTTTTTAATTTTTAAATTTTATTTATTTAGTTTATTTATTTATTTTTTTCACAATGCGGTTTCTCTGTGTAACCCTGGCTGTCCTGGAACTTACTCTGTAGACCAGGATGGCCTTGAACACATTAATCTGTCTGCCTCTGCTTCCCAAATGCTGGGATTAAAAGCATGTGCCACCACTGCCCGGACTAATGTTTTTTTTTTTTTTTTGGAAAATACCTTTCTTTCTTTCTTTCTTTCTTTCTTTCTTTCTTTCTTTCTTTCTTTCTTTCTTTCTTTCTTTCTTTCTTTCTTTCTTTCTTTAAATTTATTCTTTTCATACATAGTTTCTTAGTGTAAGCAGCCCTGGCTGTCTTGAAGACACTTTGTAGGCCTCAATCCTTTAAGAGCCTGCCTCTGTTTTTCAAATGCTGGCATGAAAGTTGTACACCACTATGACCTGCTACGATTCTTATCTTCTTATTTTTGTCCCCCCCCCCCACCCTTCCTTTTTGTGATTTTTGCTTTTGCCAGGCAGTGGTGGTGGTGGTGCTGGCAGAGGGAGGTGGATCACTGTAACTTTGCAGCTAGCTTATTCTACAGTCTGAGTTACACAAAAGGGGTTCCAGAATGACTGGTTATATTTTTCGTTTTTTATGCATTTTAATTAAAATTTGATTAAACCAAAAGAATTTAGACTGACCAATTCAGAGTCTGGCGTTTAAAAGTATAACCAAAAAGTATGAGGCTGTCTGTGGATGGTCAAGGGTTCAGGCTGCTTTAGGGAGCCTCCTCACCTTTCTGCATATGCAAACTAGGCCACCTAGAGGCTGGAAACAAAAGCTACCTTGAGCAGTAGGTCACGTGACAGCCAGCCACCTCCATCTTTATGAGGACAGATGTCAGTCAGAGGACAAGATGGCTGCCACCCACTTGTTGCCTTCCATCTTCTTGAGGTCAATATGCAAATTAGTGACAGAACAAGGAAGTAGAAAGGAACAGATATGCAGGTACACCACCTCCCTTCTGTTTTTGGATAAAAGACACATAACAATTTT
>NW_028227288.1:915120-945120 GCF_978045245.1 Mus caroli | reverse complement strand
TGCGGAGGTCGACCAGATGTCATAAAGACGCCAATATTTTTATTTAGGTATCAATGGAGAAATATATATAGACAAATGTGTATGTGTGTGTATATATAACTTTTTTTTATATATATATAACCACACACATACACGTAGACAAATGTATATGTGTGCCTCTTTTACTTTATACATATATATATGTGTATATGTGTATATATGTATATATATACATATGTATATATATATATATTTTTTTTTAAATGGACTGGGAGGTCGACCAGCACACCGGGTGGCACTTTGTCTTTTTCCCCCAATCCGTGGAGGTCGACCAGATGTCAGAAAGACTCCAACTTCTTTACCTTTTTCTTTTTAAAATATTATATAACTGCATACGTATACACAGACAAATAGCCGTGCCTCTTTTACTTTTTTATACATATTTTTTATTTTTATTTATTTATTTATTTATTTATTTATTTATTTATTTATTTATTTAAATGAACTGGGAAGTTGACCATAGTACTCCGGGAGGCCTTGTCTTTTTCTCCACACAATGCGGTCGATAGAATGTCTGATCTGGATTTCTTTTCTGATTTTCCTTTTGTTTTGTTTTGCGGAATAAATTGAAGGTCGACCAGTTATCCTTACTCGAGTTTTGTTTGTTTTCCTTTTTTAATTTTAAAAGGATGTTATATATTTTTATATATATATATATATATATATATATATATATATATATATATATATGCGGGGACACACACACACACACACACACACACACACTTTTTTTTTTTTTTTTTTTTAATAGACCTGGCTGTCCTGGTCCTCACTTTGTAGACCAGGCTGGCCTTGAACTCAGAAATCCGCCTGCCTCTGCCTCCGGAGTGCTGGGATTAAAGGCGTGCGCCACCACGCCCGGCTTTTTTTTTTAATTTTTGTGTGTGTGTGTGTGGAGGGGGGCAATCGGTGCTCTTAACCACTAAGCCATCTCTCCAGCCCATCTTAAAATCCTTAGGTTGATGATCTGACTTTTCTGTTTTCTTCCTTTAACAAAACTGGTAAGTCAGCTGGCAAAAAGGATTTTCTTTTCATATATATTCCAAAAATGGGTAACTTGTAAATAGTGGTCTGTCTGCTGTTTGTTTGCTTGCTTGCTTGCTTGCTTGCTTGCTTGCTTGCTTGCTTGCTTGCTTGCTTTTTTCTTTTTCCCCCGAGACAGTGTTTCTCTGTGTAGTCTTGGCTGCCCAGGAACTCACTCTGTAGACCACCCTGGCCTCAATCAAACTCAGAAATCCTCCTGCCTCTGTCTGCCTCACAAGTGCTGGGAGTAAAGGTGTGCTGCACCACTGCCTGGCATTACTACTACTACTACTACTACTACTACTACTACTACTACTACTACTATTATTATTATTAGACATAATGAGATCAACTAGTTGGCCCGGTTTCATTTATTCATTTGAAATTAGTTGGACCAATTAGTTGGCTGGTCTGGGAGGTTTCTTTTGTTTCCGATTTGGGTGTTTGTGGGGTGTCAGGTATCTCTCGGGTATCTCAACGGAATGGATGAAGGTTACAGTGATATGGCTAGATTTTTGTAAAGATTACTTTTCTTAATCTGAGGAAAAAATAAAATACTGGGCTACATCTATATTGCTTCATTTCTCTTTCTCTTTTCTTTCTTTCAGATAAGGAGGTCCGTCAGCCAATTCCTCCTGCCTTTCTGTTTTTCATAACCCACACACACAATGCAGGCTACATCCATAGTGGGGAACAATCATGGAGGAAGAGGTAGGCTTTGCATTGGGTAGCATTGTCTGAGCGATATGTTAGTGGACCAGAGAGTTTGGATATCAAGCCGTATAATGTTTCTTTTTTCTTTTTTTTTTTTAAGATTTATTTATTTATTACATGTAAGTACACTGTGGCTGTCTTCAGACACACCAGAAGAGGGAGTCAGATCTTGTTAAGGATGGTTGTGAGCCACCATGTGGTTGCTGGGATTTGAACTAAGGACCTTTGGAAGAGCAGTCGGGTGCTCTTACCTGCTGAGCCATCTCACCAGCCCTAATGTTTCTTAAAATATAGAAAAGTTCTAACAAAGTGATCTTTAACTTTTTTTTTTCTCCTTCGGCTATGTACAATGAATTGTTTTGCTTGCTTGCTTGACTTTGTACAATGAATTGTTTTGCTTGCTTGCTTGACTTTGTACAATGAATTGTTTTGCTTGCTTGCTTGACTTCATTTGGTTTGACATGGTTTCCCTTTGTACCCGTGCAGACTGCCCTTTGAGAATAAAATGGGAGGCCAGAACCAAAGTCTTTTGGATAAAGCACCACAATGGACTACGCACTAGCACTAACCCGTTTGGCTGCCTTCCTTCCCAAGGCACAGATTTTTCCCAGCATGGGAAAGACCTCCCTCCCTCCCTCCCTCCCTCCCTCCCTCCCTCCCTCCCTCCCTCCCTCCCTCCCTCCCTCCCTTTTGACCCAGTTTCACTCTTCCACCATACACTCAATAAAATAAAATAAAGTAAAATAAAATAAATAAAAGAATGAATGACGTTTCCAGTTATTTATTTGTCTAAGCTACCTAAATTCCCCTTCTACACCTCCCCCTACTCCCCACCCCAAGCCGCCATCTCCTCGTGGGGGTAGGGACCTGCACATCTGTGTCTTTCTCTCTGAACTCTTTGTTTTCTGGTCCACGTTGCTCCAGAGGAATGTAGCCCTTTGGAAATGGTAATGGAGTTGATAACACACCCTATCAGAAAGAGGAAGGCCCATTCACTCACTCATTCTCACCCAGCCCTGTTCTGCTACTTCTAAGGACAGAATCTTCTGGACAGTATTTACATGGCTTGCTATTTCTAAATTTTGGTTTTGGTTTTGGTGTTTTTGGTTTTGTTTTGTTTTTTTGTTTGTTTTTTTTTTCTTTTTCTTTTTTTCAAGACAGGATTTCTCTGTGTAGCCCTGGCTGTCCTGGAACTCACTCTGTAGACCAGGCTGAACTCAAACTCAGAAATCCGCCTGCCTGCCTCTGCCTCCCAAGTGCTGAGATTAAAGGTGTGTGCCCACCCACCACTGCCTGGCTCTATTTTTTTTTAAACATTATGTATGTATGTATGTATGTATGTACGTACGCATGCATGCATGCATGCATGCAGGCATTGTTTATACGACTACACTGCAGCTGTCTTCAGACACACACCAGAATAATACATGGGATCCCACGACAGATGGTTGTTAGCCACCACATGATTGTTGGAAATTGAACTCAAGAAGGACCTCTGGAAGAGAGGACAGTGCTCTTAACCACTGAGCCAGCTCTCCAAATAAAATTTGTGGAGAAATTGAGCATCTTAAAACCTTAGGCATCCTTCCTCCTCTCCACGTGGCCTCTCTCCCTCTTTCTACCTTCTCTCTTTCCCTCTGCCTTTGTACAATAAAGCTGTAAAACAACAACAACCTCTAGGCATGTGTGTCCCCTCTTTATGTATGTATGTGTGTATGTATGTATGTATGTACTTACTTACTTACTTACTTTCTTACTTGTTCCGACACCAGTCAGGTGTGGTGCTTCATGCCTTTAATCCCAACACTTGGGAGGCAGAGGCAAAAAAAAAAAAGAAAAAAAAAAACCCAAACCAAACCAAACCAAACCAAAACAACAACAACAACTACAACAAAAAACATCAAACAAAGTTTGGGTCTTAGTGAAGTAAGCAAGGCACAACCTGCAGGCAGGCAGGACTGATGAATTTGTACGTCTTACCCCTTCAGAGTTTACCAGAGGCTTAAAGGACTGAGTTTTTGGGACTGCCCTGAGACAATATATATCTTCCTTCCTTCCTTCCTTCCTTCCTTCCTTCCTTCCTTCCTTCCATTTATTTATTTATTTATTTATTTATTTATTTATTTATTTATTTATTTATTTAAAGTACCCTGTAGCTGACTTAAGATGTACCAGAAGAGGGTGTCAGATCTCATTACAGGTGATTGGTAGTTGAACTCAGGGCTTTTGGAAAATCACTGTTTTACCTGCTGAGCCATTTCTCTCACCAACCTAGTTCTGTCTTTCTGTCTTTCTGTCTGTCTGTCTGTCTGTCTGTCTGTCTATCTGTCTCTCTGTCTCTCTGTCTTTCTCTCTTCCTTCATCCTGGCATCAATCAACACAGACTGTTTTGTGAGGTAAACTTAATAAACTTCTAGCTCCTCTCTTGTTCTCTTACTTCTTTCTCTCTTGCTACTTCTCTACTCTCTCTGCCTCTACTAAAAATGAAGAAGAAGAAGAAGAAGAGGAAGAAGAGGAGGAGGAGGAGGAGGAGGAGGAGGAAAAGAAACCTCTAGCTCATGCAAGGGGGATGTAGGAAGGACACCACCTTCTTTCTTTCTTTCTTTCTTTCTTTCTTTCTTTCTTTCTTTCTTTCTTTCTTTCTTTCTTCTCTCTCTCTCTCTCTCTCTCTCTCTCTCTCTCTCTCTCTCTCTCTTTCTTTCTTTCTTTCTTTCTTTCTTCCAAAAATACTCAGGGACATCACACTCCCTGTAGCCAGGGATGAGTCTCAGGGAATGTATGTGAGCTTGCTTTGTTTTGTGGGGCCAAACTTGACAGACATTTCTTTTGGCTTTGTGTGTTTTGCCAGCCAGCTCTCTTGCTCTGCTCACTCACTCACTCACTCACTCACTCACTCACTCACTCACTAACTAGCTTGTTTGCTGTGGTTGCCATTTCTATCTATCTCTGCACAGGGTTCCAAGACTGCTTTTTGGGAATCAAATGGGAGAGCAGAACTAAAGGCTTTTTGATAAAGCACCTAGAGTGCACACCAGCACCTTTGGACTGACTGGCTGCCTTCCCCCTCCCCCTCCTCCCCCTTCTTCAGATTCATTTATTATAGGTAAGTACACTGTAGCAGTTTTCAGACACACCAGAAGAGGGCACCAGATCTCATTGTGGGTGGTTGTGAACCACTATGTGGTTGCTGGGATTTGAACTCATGATCTTCAGAAGAGCAGTCAGGGCTCTTAACCGCTGAGCCTCCAGCCTCCTGCATTCCTTCTTAAAGCATGAATGATCCCAGCATGGGAAGATGGTCTGCCCTCCCTCCCTCCCTCCCTCCCTCCCTTTTGAGCCATTTTCCCTCTTTCACCATATGCTCAATAAAAGAAGTAAATGAATGAAGTCTCCAGCTATTTGTTCGAGCTATCTAAATTCTCTCACAACACCTCCCCCTCCCCCTCACTGCCTTCTCTCCCTATGTTTGGGTGGGGCTGGGGGAGGGGTGGGGTGGGGGGAAGGGATCTGCAAGTCGTCCCTGCAGGTTTGTGGACTATTTGCGATGGTCTGGTTCTCTGAACTGCTGAGCCATGTCTATCCAGAGGCTGGCTGGCTAGTTTTCTGCCTCAAGTCCCCGAGTGATGATTTCAGTGTGAATTCTCTGAACTCACTGTCCTTTCAGGTCCACATTTGCTCTGGCAACCGACTGAACCAAACAATAGGCTCACACCGAGATCTTTGGAAATGGTAATGGAGTTGATAACACACCCCAACAGAAAGAGGAAGCCTCCGCTCACTAGAAGACTTTCACTAGAAGCCTCACCCTGCCAGCAATTTAGGAATTGGTAAGGCCAATCTGGACAATATTTAAATGATTTCTACTTCATGTTTAATGCTTAATAAAATAAAACGTGTGTGAAGGTCTGAAGAGCGTTGACTGTTCTTCCAGAGGTCCTGAGTTCAATTCCCACGAACCACATGGTGACTTTGGAATCCGATGCACACTTCTGGTGTGTGTTGGAAGACAGCTGCAGTGTACTCATATAAATAAAAAAATAAATAAAACCTTCAAAAATAAAATAAAACAAAGCTTGTGAAGAAATTGAGCATCTTAATTTTATTTTATTGTATTGTATTTCACACACACACAGTATTTTATATATATATATATATATATATATATATATATATATATATATATATATAATCAACTGGCACAGAAACGCACATTACCTAAGTTAGCTGGGAGTGGTTGGATTGGATATGCAGAGAAGGAAGGAACATTTGCAGTTTTGCTGTTGCTCTTTTTTTTGGGGGGGGGTGGGCTGTTTAAATAGTACAGCAGAGCAGTGGTGGCACATGCCTTTGGGAGCACTTGGAAGGCAGAGGCAGGCAGATTTCTGAATTGGAGGCCAGCCTGGTCTACAGAGTGAGTTCCAGTACAGCCCGGGCTACACAGAGAAACCCTGTCTGGAAAAACCAACCAACAAACAAACAAACAATCCCAAGCAAAACCCAATCCAAACTTCACAAAAGGGAGGGACACTATAACAAATTACAATTGCTTGTATACATAGAAAAAAATTTCCTTCCCCCCCCCCTCCAAATAACCCTGGTTCAATTAAATACGAAACTAACTAAGTAATCTCACACATACAAACATACATACATAAAACAAATAATGATAACTACGTGGCATGGAACTGCTTACACAGTTTGGATGCCACCTCCATCACATGCCTGCAGAAATTATTGAGTGGCCGGCCTGGTCTGTCTTGTATGTTTTTGCACCATGTACAGAGACTTTGTCTCTCATAAATAAATGAATACAGAGAAAGATATTCATTGATCTATACATGCCTGTGCGATGGCTCAGAGGGCAAAGCTGCTGTCTGTTAAGGTATAGGTAAAAGAGTAAGGCCTAGATGGAATGTTAAGGACTGAGGAAACTATTAAGGCCTAGATGGAATGTGAAGGCCTACTTCAGATTAGATAAAGGCTAGGTTAGCCTGCCATTCTGCTGTTACTGCCAGAATTGATTACATATTCTCCTTGGATGTGTCCTCAGAAACCAATCAAGATAGAAGCCAATCGAACTGCTTCCTTTATTCTATAGTTATCTGCAATAGGCTTGGACTCAAACTGACCACCCAGCAGCATTTCCTACACCCTCACATGTGTATACTTTTCTGGCATTTGCTCCTAGAACCTGCACTGGGGATGGAACCCCCGCCCTGCCCCAACACAAGAGAGACACCCACACCACCGATTCAGTGCACAGACTACTTAGAATCAGACTTCTATTTTGAGTAGGGTGTGAGTGAGTAAAGTTTAAGTTCCCAAGGCCTCCCTGGGAACTGACATCTTACTTGGAAGAAAGAGACTTGTACGTGGGCAACTGACTTTCTGGTTTGCAAGTTAAGACATGAATGTCACAATATTGATGGCCAAGACACTGGATGTCCTGATTTTATTAGTGTGTGTGTGTGTGTGTGTGTGTGTGTGTGTGTGACTCCATGGCCAAGCTAGCCCCCCCCCCCCAGATGTGTGTTTCTTATTTATTTATTTATTTCTTGGGCCTGTGCTTGTGTATGACCTCGGCAACACTTCCTGAAAACCAAACCAAGCTAAACTAAAGCAAACAACTATGGCTGTCTGCCTGCCTGCCTGCCTACACAGAGAAATGATATCTCCAATCAAGTAACACTACCTCCTAAGTCTGCCTGTTTCTCTTTTTCTTTTTTTTCTTTCTTTTTTTCTTCTGCTCCCTCTCTCTGTTCCCCCCTCTCCCTTTCTTCCTTCCTTCCTTCCTTCTTTCCTTCCTTCCTTCCTTTCTTTCTTTCTTTCTTTTCTTTTTTTTTCTTTCTTTTCTTTTTTTTTTCTTTCTTAAATTTATTCTTTTCATACATAGTTTCTTAGTGTAAGCAGCGCTGGCTGTCTTGAAGACACTTTGTAGGCCTCAATCCAGTAAGAGCCTGCCTCTGCTTTTCAAATGCTGGCATGAAAGTTGTACACCACTATGACCGGCTACGATTCTTATCTTCTTATTTTTGTTCCCTCTCCCCTCTTCCTTTTTATGATTTTTGCTTTTGACAGGCAGTGGTTGTGGCAGTGCTGGCAGAGGGAGGTGGATCACTGTAACTTTGCAGCTAGCTTATTCTACAGTCTGAGTTACACAAAAGGGGTTTCAGAATGACTGGTTATATTTTTCATTTATTATGCATTTTAATTATAATTTAATTAAACCAAAAGAATTTAGACTGACCAATTCAGAGTCTGGCATTTAAAAGTATAACAAAAGACAGTATGAGGCTGTCTGTGGATGGTCAAGGGTTCTGGCTGCTTTAGGGAGCCTCCTCACCTTTCTGCACATGCAAACTAGGCCACCTAGAGGCTGGACACAAAAGCTACCTTGAGCATTAGGTCACGTGACAGTCAGCCACCTCCATCTTTATGAGGATAGATGTCAGTCAGAGGACAAGATGGCTGCCACCCACTTGTCACCTTCCATATGCAGGCACACCACCTCCCTTCTGTTTTTGGATAAAAGACACATAACAATTTTTATTATTTACAGTAAGCCTTAAATAACACTCTGACAGCTGTGCAGATTTCTACTTGCTATGTGATTTGAATTTCCTTTTTTTGTTTTTTTTCTTTTAATTAATTTTCAGGAACTGCATGGTGGATTCACCTAGGTTCTGGTGCCTTCTTCTGTCATGCAGTCATCTAGGCAGCAGATAGAGCACATACACACACACATACTTTGAAAACTAATAGTAATAATAACAAACAAACAAATAAAAGAAAAGAAGGTAAAAAAAAAAAAAAGATTCTAGCTTCTGCCTGGATGTGTAGGTGGCAGAAGCAGGCAGAGAGGACCTCTGTGAGTTTGAGGCTACCCAAGCCTACAGAGCAAGTTCCAGGCAGGGATGCCAGGGCTACATCAAGAGAAACCCTATCTTGGGGCAAAAGAAAACAAAAGCAGAAAAGGTTCTGGCTTTTATTTTCAGACGTATGATTCTTCTAGCAGTATTGACTATCGAACTTTGATCATGAAGGCACATTTGATTTTATGACAGAGTTTGTGTGTGTGTGTGTGTGCAATATTTCTGCTGTAATTGTGGTTACATGCCATCTAGTGGTTTATGTTTGATTTCTGTAATCTTTTTTCTAATTCTTTTTAATTGTAATTGTAATTTTAATTTAATTTAATTTTATTTTATTTTTTGTTTTACGAAACAGGGTTTCTCTGTATAGCCCTGGCTGTCCTGGAACTCACTTTGCAGACTAGGCTGACCTCGAACCCAGAAATCTTCCCATCTCTGCCTCCGGAGTGCTGGGATTAAAGGTATGTGCCACCAGTCCCGGCTATTTTTTAATTTTTAAATTTTATTTATTTAATATAGCTTTGTTTTTTCATGATGCACTTTCTCTCTGTAACCCTGGCTGTCCTGGAACTCACTCTGTAGACCATGATGGCCTTGAACATATTAATCTGTCTGCCTCTGCTTCCCAAATGCTGGGATTAAAAGCACCACTGCCCAGACTAAGTTTTTTTTTTTTGAAAATCTCTCTCTCTCTCTCTCTCTCTCTCTCTCTCTCTCTCTTTCTTTCTATTATTTTTTTCTTTTTACTGAGATACGGTTTCTCTGTGTAGCCCTAGCTGACTTGACACTAACTCTGTAACCCAGGGTGACCTTGAACACAGAAATCTGCCCGAGGTTAAAGGTATGTTCCACAATTGCCTCAGGTCTACTCTAATTCTATTTGAAAAAATTATGTGTGTATGTATGATTATATGTATGTATGTATGTATGTATAGAAGTAATATTAATCCATTAATATCTCTTTTTCCTAAAATTCATGTCATTCCAGGTACACAAAGTGAGTTCCAGGACTACACAGAGAAACCCTGTTTCAAAATAAAAAAAAAAAAAATCTCAGATAGGGATTCATTGTGTAGCCCTGGCTGACTTGGAAGTCACTCCTTAAGCCAGGGTGACCTTGAATGCAGAAATCTGCCTGAGGCTAAAGGTGTGGTCCACAATTGCCTCAGATCTACTGTAATTCTCTCTTTAAGAAAACAAGGGGGGGAGGGTATGGGGGACTTTTGGGATAGCATTGGAAATGTAATTGAGGAAAATACATAATAAAAAATATTTTTAAAAAAACATGTGTATTTATGTATAGAAGTAATATTAATCCATTAATATCTCTTTTTCCTAAACTTCATGTCATTCCTCCTTATCTTTCTCTCTCACTCCATATTTGTGTGCATGTGTGTATGTGTGTTAGTCCTGGGTACACAGATTAAGAAATCATATTTCCAAGGATTTTTAGAAATAAACAAGGAAGCCAGGTGTGCTGGAACACCCCTTTAATCCCAGCACTTGGGAGGCAGAGGCAGGCAGATTTCTAAGTTCAAGTCCAGCCTGGTCCACAAAGTGAGTTCCAGGACAGCCAAGGCTACACAGAGAAAACCTGTCTCAAAAAAAAAAAAAAAAATCAAACACACAAACAAACAAACAAAGAAATAAACAAGAAATCCTAACCCAGACCACCAATAAAAAGGCTGTGGAAACTCTTTCATGTCCCTCTCCCCCACAGGTAAGTATGTACCTGCTTGTAAATTAATACTCCATGTGTGTGTATAGGATTCCATGGCCAGCTAGTACCAGCCCCAGATTTCTCTTTCAGAGATCTTTACTTATTTATTTTCCATGCCTGAGCTTGTGTAGGTTGTACACCTCCAGGGAAACAACATAAAATCAAATCAGCTAACAAACAAACAGAAAAATGTAAAAGAATGGACTCATCTGGCATTTAAAAGTAATAGACTTCCGGGCAGTGTTGGGGCACACCTTTAATCCTACCACATTGGAGGCAGAGGCTGGCAGATTTGTGCATGCCAGGCCATCCTGGTCTACAGAGTGAGTTCCAAGACACCCAGGGCTACACAGAGAAACACTGTCTTGAAAGACCCCCACATCCTAAAAATAATAAAGAAGTAATAGACAAAAAGCAAGAGAAAAACATGTGTGCCAAGGCTGCTGGTGACTTTTCAGTGAATCCTCACCCTTCTGTACTGGATTCAGTTAAGTTCTATTCCACTAGTAGCTCCATGTTTGTGTGCATGTGTGTGTGTGTGTGTGTTAGTCTTGGGTACACAGATTAAAGAAATCATATTTCCAAGGAATATTTTTCCTGGAAATATGATTTTTTCAAGTAATATTTTTCCAAATAATATTTTTTAAAATATTTTCTTTCTTTCTTTCTCTCTTTCTTCTTTCTTTCTTTCTTTCTTTCTTTCTTTCTTTCTTTCTTTCTTTCTTTCTTTCTTTCTTTCTTTCTCTCTCTCTCTCTCTCTCTCTCTCTCTCTCTCTCTCTCTCTCTCTCTCTCTCTCTCTCTCTTTCTTTCTTTCTTTCTTCCAAAAATACTCAGGGACATCACACTCCCTGTAGCCAGGGATGAGTCTCATGGAATGTATGTGAGCTTGCTTTGTTTTGTGGGGCCAAACTTGACAGACATTTCTTTTGGCTTTGTGTGTTTTGCCAGCCAGCTCTCTTGCTCTGCTCACTCACTCACTCACTCACTCACTCACTCACTCACTAACTAGCTTGTTTGCTGTGGTTGCCATTTCTATCTATCTCTGCACAGGGTTCCAAGACTGCTTTTTAGGAATCAAATGGGAGAGCAGAACTAAAGGCTTTTTGATAAAGCACCTAGAGTGCACACCAGCACCTTTGGACTGACTGGCTGCCTTCCCCCTCCCCCTCCTCCCCCTTCTTCAGATTCATTTATTATAGGTAAGTACACTGTAGCAGTTTTCAGACACACCAGAAGAGGGCACCAGATCTCATTGTGGGTGGTTGTGAACCACTATGTGGTTGCTGGGATTTGAACTCCTGATCTTCAGAAGAGCAGTCAAGGCTCTTAACCGCTGAGCCTCCAGCCTCCTGCATTCCTTCTTAAAGCATGAATGATCCCAGCATGGGAAGATGGTCTGCCCTCCCTCCCTTTTGAGCCATTTTCCCTCTTTCACCATACACTCAATAAAAGAAGTAAATGAATGAAGTCTCCAGCTATCTAAATTCTCTCACAACACCTCCCCCTCCCCCTCACTGCCTTCTCTCCCTATGTTTGGGTGGGGTTGGGGGAGGGGTGCGGTGGGGGGAAGGGATCTGCAAGTCTGTGAACTATTTGCGATGGCCTGGTTCTCTGAACTGCTGAGCCATGTCTATCCAGAGGCTGGCTGGCTAGTTTTCTGCCTCAAGTCCCTGAGTGATGATTTCAGTGTGAATTCTCTGAACTCACTGTCCTTTCAGGTCCACATTTGCTCTGGCAACCGACTGAACCAAACAATAGGCTCACACCGAGATCTTTGGAAATGGTAATGGAGTTGATAACACACCCCAACAGAAAGAGGAAGCCTCCGCTCACTAGAAGACTTTCACTAGAAGCCTCACCCTGCCAGCAATTTAGGAATTGGTAAGGCCAATCTGGACAATATCTAAATGATTTCTACTTCATGTTTAATGCTTAATAAAATAAAACGTGTGTGAAGGTCTGAAGAGCGTTGACTGTTCTTCCATAGGTCCTGAGTTCAATTCCCACAAACCACATGGTGACTTTGGAATCCGATGCACACTTCTGGTGTGTGTTGGAAGACAGCTGCAGTGTACTCATATAAATAAAAAAATAAATAAAACCTTCAAAAATAAAATAAAACAAAGCTTTTGAAGAAATTGAGCATCTTAATTTTATTTTATTGTATTGTAATTCACACAAACACACACACAGTATTTATATATATATAAAATCAACTGGCACAGAAACGCACATTACCTAAGTTAGCTGGGAGTGGTTGGATTGGATATGCAGTCAGTAAAGTTTTGCTGTTGCTCTTTTTTTTGGGGTGGGGTGGGGTGGGCTGTTTAAATAGTACAGCAGAGCAGTGGTGGCACATGCCTTTGGGAGCACTTGGGAGGCAGAGGCAGGCAGATTTCTGAATTGGAGGCCAGCCTGGTCTACAGAGTGAGTTCCAGGACAGCCCGGGCTACACAGAGAAACCCTGTCTGGAAAAACAAACAAACAAACAAACAAACAATCCCAAGCAAAACCCAATCCAAACTTCACAAAAGGGAGGGACACTATAACAAATTACAATTGCTTGTATATATAGAAAAAAATTTCCTTCCCCCCCCCCTAATAACCCTGGTTCAATTAAATACGAAACTAACTAAGTAATCACACACACACATACATACATACATACATACATACATACATACATACATACATACATAAAACAAATAATGATAACTAAGTGGCATGGAACTGCTCACACAGTTTGGATGCCACTTGCCCACCCTGCCTCCATCACATGCCTGCAGAAATTATTGAGTGGCCGGCCTGGTCTGTCTTGTATGTTTTTGCACCATGTACAGAGACTTTGTCTCTCATAAATAAATGAATACAGAGAAAGATATTCATTGATCTATACATGCCTGTGCGATGGCTCAGAGGGCAAAGCTGCTGTCTGTTAAGGTATAGGTAAAAGAGTAAGGCCTAGATGGAATGTGAAGGCCTACTTCAGATTAGATAAGGGCTAGGTAACCTCTTACCTGGCTAGCCTGCCATTTTGTGCTGTTAACTACTATTATAAGGACACTTTCTCACAGCTTGTTTCTGCTGTTACTGCCAGAATTGATTACATGTGTCCTCAGAAACCAATCAAGATAGAAACCAATCGAACTGCTTCCTTTGTTCTATAGTTATCTGCAATAGGCTTGGACTCAAACTGACCACCCAGCAGCATTTCCTACACCCGCACATGTGTATTTTTCTTTTCTGGCATTTGCTCCTAGAACCTGCACTGGGGATGGAACCCCCGCCCTGCCCTAACACAAGAGAGACACCCACACCACCGATTCAGTGCACAGACTACTTAGAATCAGACTTCTATTTTGAGTAGGGTGTGAGTGAGTAAAGTTTAAGTTCCCAAGGCCTCCCTGGGAACTGACATCTTACTTGGAAGAAAGAGACTTGTACGTGGGCAACTGACTTTCTGGTTTGCAATTTAAGACATGAATGTCACACTATTGATGGCCAAGACACTGGATGTCCTGATTTTATTAGTGTGTGTGTGTGTGTGTGTGTGTGTGTGTGTGTGTGTGTGTGTGTGACTCCATGGCCAAGCTAGCCCCCCCCCCCCAGATGTGTGTTTCTTATTTATTTATTTATTTCTTGGGCCTGTGCTTGTGTATGACCTCGGCAACACTTCCTGAAAACCAAACCAAGCTAAACTAAAGCAAACAACTATGGCTGTCTGCCTGCCTGCCTGCCTGCCTGCCTACACAGAGAAATGATATCTCCAATCAAGTAACACTACCTCCTAAGTCTGCCTGTTTCTCTTTTTCTTTTTTTTCTTTCTTTTTTTCTTCTGCTCCCTCTCTCTGTTCCCCCCTCTCCCTTTCTTCCTTCCTTCCTTCCTTCTTTCCTTCCTTCCTTCCTTTCTTTCTTTCTTTCTTTTCTTTTTTTTTCTTTCTTTTCTTTTTTTTTTCTTTCTTAAATTTATTCTTTTCATACATAGTTTCTTAGTGTA
Source organism: Mus caroli (assembly GCF_978045245.1). Lineage (NCBI taxonomy): Eukaryota > Metazoa > Chordata > Mammalia > Rodentia > Muridae > Mus > Mus caroli. The sequence continues at coordinate 930,754 of NW_028227288.1, read as the reverse complement.
AGCAGCGCTGGCTGTCTTGAAGACACTTTGTAGGCCTCAATCCAGTAAGAGCCTGCCTCTGCTTTTCAAATGCTGGCATGAAAGTTGTACACCACTATGACCGGCTACGATTCTTATCTTCTTATTTTTGTTCCCTCTCCCCTCTTCCTTTTTATGATTTTTGCTTTTGACAGGCAGTGGTTGTGGCAGTGCTGGCAGAGGGAGGTGGATCACTGTAACTTTGCAGCTAGCTTATTCTACAGTCTGAGTTACACAAAAGGGGTTTCAGAATGACTGGTTATATTTTTCATTTATTATGCATTTTAATTATAATTTAATTAAACCAAAAGAATTTAGACTGACCAATTCAGAGTCTGGCATTTAAAAGTATAACAAAAGACAGTATGAGGCTGTCTGTGGATGGTCAAGGGTTCTGGCTGCTTTAGGGAGCCTCCTCACCTTTCTGCACATGCAAACTAGGCCACCTAGAGGCTGGACACAAAAGCTACCTTGAGCATTAGGTCACGTGACAGTCAGCCACCTCCATCTTTATGAGGATAGATGTCAGTCAGAGGACAAGATGGCTGCCACCCACTTGTCACCTTCCATATGCAGGCACACCACCTCCCTTCTGTTTTTGGATAAAAGACACATAACAATTTTTATTATTTACAGTAAGCCTTAAATAACACTCTGACAGCTGTGCAGATTTCTACTTGCTATGTGATTTGAATTTCCTTTTTTTGTTTTTTTTCTTTTAATTAATTTTCAGGAACTGCATGGTGGATTCACCTAGGTTCTGGTGCCTTCTTCTGTCATGCAGTCATCTAGGCAGCAGATAGAGCACATACACACACACATACTTTGAAAACTAATAGTAATAATAACAAACAAACAAATAAAAGAAAAGAAGGTAAAAAAAAAAAAAGATTCTAGCTTCTGCCTGGATGTGTAGGTGGCAGAAGCAGGCAGAGAGGACCTCTGTGAGTTTGAGGCTACCCAAGCCTACAGAGCAAGTTCCAGGCAGGGATGCCAGGGCTACATCAAGAGAAACCCTATCTTGGGGCAAAAGAAAACAAAAGCAGAAAAGGTTCTGGCTTTTATTTTCAGACGTATGATTCTTCTAGCAGTATTGACTATCGAACTTTGATCATGAAGGCACATTTGATTTTATGACAGAGTTTGTGTGTGTGTGTGTGTGCAATATTTCTGCTGTAATTGTGGTTACATGCCATCTAGTGGTTTATGTTTGATTTCTGTAATCTTTTTTCTAATTCTTTTTAATTGTAATTGTAATTTTAATTTAATTTAATTTTATTTTATTTTTTGTTTTACGAAACAGGGTTTCTCTGTATAGCCCTGGCTGTCCTGGAACTCACTTTGCAGACTAGGCTGACCTCGAACCCAGAAATCTTCCCATCTCTGCCTCCGGAGTGCTGGGATTAAAGGTATGTGCCACCAGTCCCGGCTATTTTTTAATTTTTAAATTTTATTTATTTAATATAGCTTTGTTTTTTCATGATGCACTTTCTCTCTGTAACCCTGGCTGTCCTGGAACTCACTCTGTAGACCATGATGGCCTTGAACATATTAATCTGTCTGCCTCTGCTTCCCAAATGCTGGGATTAAAAGCACCACTGCCCAGACTAAGTTTTTTTTTTTTGAAAATCTCTCTCTCTCTCTCTCTCTCTCTCTCTCTCTCTCTCTCTCTTTCTTTCTATTATTTTTTTCTTTTTACTGAGATACGGTTTCTCTGTGTAGCCCTAGCTGACTTGACACTAACTCTGTAACCCAGGGTGACCTTGAACACAGAAATCTGCCCGAGGTTAAAGGTATGTTCCACAATTGCCTCAGGTCTACTCTAATTCTATTTGAAAAAATTATGTGTGTATGTATGATTATATGTATGTATGTATGTATGTATAGAAGTAATATTAATCCATTAATATCTCTTTTTCCTAAAATTCATGTCATTCCAGGTACACAAAGTGAGTTCCAGGACTACACAGAGAAACCCTGTTTCAAAATAAAAAAAAAAAAAATCTCAGATAGGGATTCATTGTGTAGCCCTGGCTGACTTGGAAGTCACTCCTTAAGCCAGGGTGACCTTGAATGCAGAAATCTGCCTGAGGCTAAAGGTGTGGTCCACAATTGCCTCAGATCTACTGTAATTCTCTCTTTAAGAAAACAAGGGGGGGAGGGTATGGGGGACTTTTGGGATAGCATTGGAAATGTAATTGAGGAAAATACATAATAAAAAATATTTTTAAAAAAACATGTGTATTTATGTATAGAAGTAATATTAATCCATTAATATCTCTTTTTCCTAAACTTCATGTCATTCCTCCTTATCTTTCTCTCTCACTCCATATTTGTGTGCATGTGTGTATGTGTGTTAGTCCTGGGTACACAGATTAAGAAATCATATTTCCAAGGATTTTTAGAAATAAACAAGGAAGCCAGGTGTGCTGGAACACCCCTTTAATCCCAGCACTTGGGAGGCAGAGGCAGGCAGATTTCTAAGTTCAAGTCCAGCCTGGTCCACAAAGTGAGTTCCAGGACAGCCAAGGCTACACAGAGAAAACCTGTCTCAAAAAAAAAAAAAAAATCAAACACACAAACAAACAAACAAAGAAATAAACAAGAAATCCTAACCCAGACCACCAATAAAAAGGCTGTGGAAACTCTTTCATGTCCCTCTCCCCCACAGGTAAGTATGTACCTGCTTGTAAATTAATACTCCATGTGTGTGTATAGGATTCCATGGCCAGCTAGTACCAGCCCCAGATTTCTCTTTCAGAGATCTTTACTTATTTATTTTCCATGCCTGAGCTTGTGTAGGTTGTACACCTCCAGGGAAACAACATAAAATCAAATCAGCTAACAAACAAACAGAAAAATGTAAAAGAATGGACTCATCTGGCATTTAAAAGTAATAGACTTCCGGGCAGTGTTGGGGCACACCTTTAATCCTACCACATTGGAGGCAGAGGCTGGCAGATTTGTGCATGCCAGGCCATCCTGGTCTACAGAGTGAGTTCCAAGACACCCAGGGCTACACAGAGAAACACTGTCTTGAAAGACCCCCACATCCTAAAAATAATAAAGAAGTAATAGACAAAAAGCAAGAGAAAAACATGTGTGCCAAGGCTGCTGGTGACTTTTCAGTGAATCCTCACCCTTCTGTACTGGATTCAGTTAAGTTCTATTCCACTAGTAGCTCCATGTTTGTGTGCATGTGTGTGTGTGTGTGTTAGTCTTGGGTACACAGATTAAAGAAATCATATTTCCAAGGAATATTTTTCCTGGAAATATGATTTTTTCAAGTAATATTTTTCCAAATAATATTTTTTAAAATATTTTCTTTCTTTCTTTCTCTCTTTCTTCTTTCTTTCTTTCTTTCTTTCTTTCTTTCTTTCTTTCTTTCTTTCTTTCTTTCTTTCTCTCTCTCTCTCTCTCTCTCTCTCTCTCTCTCTCTCTCTCTCTCTCTCTCTCTTTCTTTCTTTCTTTCTTCCAAAAATACTCAGGGACATCACACTCCCTGTAGCCAGGGATGAGTCTCATGGAATGTATGTGAGCTTGCTTTGTTTTGTGGGGCCAAACTTGACAGACATTTCTTTTGGCTTTGTGTGTTTTGCCAGCCAGCTCTCTTGCTCTGCTCACTCACTCACTCACTCACTCACTCACTCACTCACTAACTAGCTTGTTTGCTGTGGTTGCCATTTCTATCTATCTCTGCACAGGGTTCCAAGACTGCTTTTTAGGAATCAAATGGGAGAGCAGAACTAAAGGCTTTTTGATAAAGCACCTAGAGTGCACACCAGCACCTTTGGACTGACTGGCTGCCTTCCCCCTCCCCCTCCTCCCCCTTCTTCAGATTCATTTATTATAGGTAAGTACACTGTAGCAGTTTTCAGACACACCAGAAGAGGGCACCAGATCTCATTGTGGGTGGTTGTGAACCACTATGTGGTTGCTGGGATTTGAACTCCTGATCTTCAGAAGAGCAGTCAAGGCTCTTAACCGCTGAGCCTCCAGCCTCCTGCATTCCTTCTTAAAGCATGAATGATCCCAGCATGGGAAGATGGTCTGCCCTCCCTCCCTTTTGAGCCATTTTCCCTCTTTCACCATACACTCAATAAAAGAAGTAAATGAATGAAGTCTCCAGCTATCTAAATTCTCTCACAACACCTCCCCCTCCCCCTCACTGCCTTCTCTCCCTATGTTTGGGTGGGGTTGGGGGAGGGGTGCGGTGGGGGGAAGGGATCTGCAAGTCTGTGAACTATTTGCGATGGCCTGGTTCTCTGAACTGCTGAGCCATGTCTATCCAGAGGCTGGCTGGCTAGTTTTCTGCCTCAAGTCCCTGAGTGATGATTTCAGTGTGAATTCTCTGAACTCACTGTCCTTTCAGGTCCACATTTGCTCTGGCAACCGACTGAACCAAACAATAGGCTCACACCGAGATCTTTGGAAATGGTAATGGAGTTGATAACACACCCCAACAGAAAGAGGAAGCCTCCGCTCACTAGAAGACTTTCACTAGAAGCCTCACCCTGCCAGCAATTTAGGAATTGGTAAGGCCAATCTGGACAATATCTAAATGATTTCTACTTCATGTTTAATGCTTAATAAAATAAAACGTGTGTGAAGGTCTGAAGAGCGTTGACTGTTCTTCCATAGGTCCTGAGTTCAATTCCCACAAACCACATGGTGACTTTGGAATCCGATGCACACTTCTGGTGTGTGTTGGAAGACAGCTGCAGTGTACTCATATAAATAAAAAAATAAATAAAACCTTCAAAAATAAAATAAAACAAAGCTTTTGAAGAAATTGAGCATCTTAATTTTATTTTATTGTATTGTAATTCACACAAACACACACACAGTATTTATATATATATAAAATCAACTGGCACAGAAACGCACATTACCTAAGTTAGCTGGGAGTGGTTGGATTGGATATGCAGTCAGTAAAGTTTTGCTGTTGCTCTTTTTTTTGGGGTGGGGTGGGGTGGGCTGTTTAAATAGTACAGCAGAGCAGTGGTGGCACATGCCTTTGGGAGCACTTGGGAGGCAGAGGCAGGCAGATTTCTGAATTGGAGGCCAGCCTGGTCTACAGAGTGAGTTCCAGGACAGCCCGGGCTACACAGAGAAACCCTGTCTGGAAAAACAAACAAACAAACAAACAAACAATCCCAAGCAAAACCCAATCCAAACTTCACAAAAGGGAGGGACACTATAACAAATTACAATTGCTTGTATATATAGAAAAAAATTTCCTTCCCCCCCCCCCTAATAACCCTGGTTCAATTAAATACGAAACTAACTAAGTAATCACACACACACATACATACATACATACATACATACATACATACATACATAAAACAAATAATGATAACTAAGTGGCATGGAACTGCTCACACAGTTTGGATGCCACTTGCCCACCCTGCCTCCATCACATGCCTGCAGAAATTATTGAGTGGCCGGCCTGGTCTGTCTTGTATGTTTTTGCACCATGTACAGAGACTTTGTCTCTCATAAATAAATGAATACAGAGAAAGATATTCATTGATCTATACATGCCTGTGCGATGGCTCAGAGGGCAAAGCTGCTGTCTGTTAAGGTATAGGTAAAAGAGTAAGGCCTAGATGGAATGTGAAGGCCTACTTCAGATTAGATAAGGGCTAGGTAACCTCTTACCTGGCTAGCCTGCCATTTTGTGCTGTTAACTACTATTATAAGGACACTTTCTCACAGCTTGTTTCTGCTGTTACTGCCAGAATTGATTACATGTGTCCTCAGAAACCAATCAAGATAGAAACCAATCGAACTGCTTCCTTTGTTCTATAGTTATCTGCAATAGGCTTGGACTCAAACTGACCACCCAGCAGCATTTCCTACACCCGCACATGTGTATTTTTCTTTTCTGGCATTTGCTCCTAGAACCTGCACTGGGGATGGAACCCCCGCCCTGCCCTAACACAAGAGAGACACCCACACCACCGATTCAGTGCACAGACTACTTAGAATCAGACTTCTATTTTGAGTAGGGTGTGAGTGAGTAAAGTTTAAGTTCCCAAGGCCTCCCTGGGAACTGACATCTTACTTGGAAGAAAGAGACTTGTACGTGGGCAACTGACTTTCTGGTTTGCAATTTAAGACATGAATGTCACACTATTGATGGCCAAGACACTGGATGTCCTGATTTTATTAGTGTGTGTGTGTGTGTGTGTGTGTGTGTGTGTGTGTGTGTGTGTGTGACTCCATGGCCAAGCTAGCCCCCCCCCCCAGATGTGTGTTTCTTATTTATTTATTTATTTCTTGGGCCTGTGCTTGTGTATGACCTCGGCAACACTTCCTGAAAACCAAACCAAGCTAAACTAAAGCAAACAACTATGGCTGTCTGCCTGCCTGCCTGCCTGCCTGCCTACACAGAGAAATGATATCTCCAATCAAGTAACACTACCTCCTAAGTCTGCCTGTTTCTCTTTTTCTTTTTTTCTTTCTTTTTTTCTTCTGCCCCCTCTCTCTGTTCCCCCCTCTCCCTTTCTTTCTTCCTTCCTTCCTTCCTTCCTTCCTTCCTTCCTTTCTTTCTTTCTTTCTTTCTTTCTTTCTTTCTTTCTTTCTTTCTTTCTTTCTTTCTTTCTTTCTTTCTTTCTTTCTTTCTTTCTTTTCTTTTTTTTTTTCTTTCTTAAATTTATTCTTTTCATATATAGTTTCTTAGTGTAAGCAGCCCTGGCTGTCTTGAAGACACTTTGTAGGCCTCAATCCAGTAAGAGCCTGCCTCTGCTTTTCAAATGCTGGCATGAAAGTTGTACACCACTATGACAGGCTACGATTCTTATCTTCTTATTTTTTGTTCCCTCTCCCCTCTTCCTTTTTATGATTTTTGCTTTTGACAGGCAGTGGTTGTGGCAGTGCTGGTAGAGGGAGGTGGATCACTGTAACTTTGCAGCTAGCTTATTCTACAGTCTGAGTTACACAAAAGGAGTTTCAGAATGACTGGTTATATTTTTCATTTATTATGCATTTTAATTATAATTTAATTAAACCAAAAGAATTTAGACTGACCAATTCAGAGTCTGGCATTTAAAAGTATAACAAAAGACAGTATGAGGCTGTCTGTGGATGGTCAAGGGTTCTGGCTGCTTTAGGGAGCCTCCTCACCTTTCTGCACATGCAAACTAGGCCACCTAGAGGCTGGACACAAAAGCTACCTTGAGCATTAGGTCACGTGACAGTCAGCCACCTCCATCTTTATGAGGATAGATGTCAGTCAGAGGACAAGAGGGCTGCCACCCACTTGTCACCTTCCATATGCAGGCACACCACCTCCCTTCTGTTTTTGGATAAAAGACATAACAATTTTTATTATTTACAGTAAGCCTTAAATAGCACTCTGACAGCTGTGCAGATTTCTACTTGCTATGTGATTTGAATTTCCTTTCTTTTTTTTAATTAATTTTCCTTGCTATGTGATTTGAATTTCCTTTTTTTTTTTTTTCTTTTAATTAATTTTCAGGAATTGCATGGTGGATTCACCTAGGTTCTGGTGCCTTCTTCTGTCATGCAGTCATCTAGGCAGCAGATAGAGCACATACACACACACTTACATTGAAAACTAATAGTAATGATAACAAACAAACAAATAAATGAAAAGAAGGTAAAAAAAAAAAAAAAGAGATTCTAGCTTCTGCCTGGATGTGTAGGTGGCAGAAGCAGGCAGAGAGGACCTCTGTGAGTTTGAGGCTACCCAAGCCTACAGAGCAAGTTCCAGGCAGGGATGCCAGGGCTACATCAAGTGAAACCCTATCTTGGGACAAAAGAAAACAAAAGCAGAAAAGGTTCTGGCTTTTATTTTCAGACATATGATTCTTCTAGCAGTATTGACTATCGAACTTTGATCATGAAGGCACATTTGATTTTATGACAGAGTTTGTGTGTGTGTGTGTGTGTGTGTGTGCAATATTTCTGCTGTAATTGTGGTTACATGCCATCTAGTGGTTTATGTTTGATTTCTGTAATCTTTTTTTCTAATTCTTTTTAATTGTAATTGTAATTGTAATTTTAATTTAATTTAATTTTATTTTATTTTTTGTTTTACGAAACAGGGTTTCTCTGTATAGCCATGGCTGTCCTGGAACTCACTTTGCAGACCAGGCTGATCTTGAACCCAGAAATCTTCCCATCTCTGCCTCCGGAGTGCTGGGATTAAAGGTATGTGCCACCAGTCCCGGCTATTTTTTAATTTTTAAATTTTATTTATTTAATATAGCTTTGTTTTTTCATGATGCACTTTCTCTCTGTAACCCTGGCTGTCCTGGAACTTACTCTGTAGACCATGATAGCCTTGAACATATTAATCTGTCTGCCTCTGCTTCCCAAATGCTGGGATTAAAAGCACCACTGCCCAGACTAAGTTTTTTTTTTTTTTAAATCTCTCTCTCTCTCTCTCTCTCTCTCTCTCTCTCTCTTTCTATTATTTTTTTCTTTTTACTGAGATACGGTTTCTCTGTGTAGCCCTAGCTGACTTGACACTAACTCTGTAACCCAGGGTGACCTTGAACACAGAAATCTGCCCGAGGTTAAAGGTATGTTCCACAATTGCCTCAGGTCTACTCTAATTCTATTTGAAAAAATTATGTGTGTATGTATAATTATATGTATGTATGTATGTATGTATGTATGTATGTATGTATGTATAGAAGTAATATTAATCCATTAATATCTCTCTCTTTTTTTTTTTTTTTTTGGTTTTTATGAGACAGGGTTTCTCTGTATAGCCCTGGCTGTCCTGGAGCTCACTTTGTAGACCAGGCTGGCCTCGAACTCAGAAATCTGCCTGCCTCTGCCTCCCGAGTGCTGGGATTAAAGGCATGAGCCACCACGCCCGGCCATTAATATCTCTTTTTCCTAAAATTCATGTCATTCCATGTCCACAAAGTGAGTTCCAGGACTACACAGAGAAACCCTGTTTCAAAATAAATAAATAAATAAATAAATAAATAAATAAAGAAAGAAAGAAAGAAAGAAAGAGAGAAGGAATCCTAACCATTACCACCATCACCTCCAATACAAAGGCTGTGGAAATTGTTTCATGTCCCTCTCCCCCACAGGTGAGGATATAGCTGCTTGTAAATTAATACTCCATGACTCCATGTGTGTGTTATTGATTCCATGACCAGCTATTACCAGCCCCAGATCTGTGTTTCAGAGATCTTTACTTATTTATTATTCGGGCCTGAGCTTGTGTAGGTGTTAGGCCACCAAACCTCCAGGAAAACAACATAAAATCAAATCAGCTAACAAACCAACCCAAAAATGTAAAAGAATGGATTCATCTGGCATTTAAAACTAATAGACTGCCAGGCAGTGGTGGGGCACACCTTTAATCCTACCACTTTGGACCCAGAGGCTGGCAGATTTGTGCATTCCAGGCCATCCTGGTCTACAGAGTGAGTTCCAAGACACCCAGGGCTACACAGAGAAACACTGTCTTGAAAGACCCCCACCTCCTAAAAATAATAAAGAAGTAATAGACAAAAAGCAAGAGAAAAACATGTGTGCCATGGCTGCTGGTGGCTTTTCATGACTCCTCACCCTTCTGCACTAGATTCAGTTAAGTTCTAATCCACTAGTAGCTGGGAAAGAAGGGGAAGAAACACAAGCAACCTGGAACAATAGGTCTCATGAAGGTCAGCAACCTCCATCTTGAGAAGGGTGGTCATTCAGCAGACAAGATGGCTGCCACCAAAAGGTCGCCTTTCATCTTCATAAGGTCAAAGTGTCAATGTGCAAGCCAGTGACCGAACAAGGAAGTAGACATGCAGACAACAAACATGCAGGGGTACCACCTCCATTCCCTTCTGTTTTTTGGTAAAGGACACACAATTTTTATTATTTACAGTAAGCCTTATAAAGCACTCTGACAGCCCCACAGATATCTACCTTCTATGTGATTAGAATTTCCTTTTTTTTTTTTTTTTTTTTAAAGTAATTCTGAGGGGGTGCATGGTGACTTGTCCTAGGTTCTGGTGCCCTCTTCTGGCATGTAGTCATATAGGCAGCACACACACACACACACTTACATTGAAAACTAAAAGTAATAACAGCAAACAAGCAAGCAAGCAAACAAACAAAATAAGAAATATATAAATAGGAGGGAAAAAGAGATTCTGGCTTCTGCCAGGCTGTGTGGGTGGCAGAGGCTGGCAGGCAAGCAGGCAGAGAGGACCTCTGTGAGTTTGAGGCTACCCAAGCCTACACTGATAGTTCCAGAAAGGACTGCCAGGGCTACACCAAGAGAAACCCTATCTCTAGGATCAAGAAAACAAAAGCAGAAAAGGTTCTGGCTTTTATTTTACCAACATATGTTTCTTTCATTCTTCTCTTCCTTCCTTCCTTCCTTCCTTCCTTCCTTCCTTCCTTCCTTCCTTCCTTCCGAGATTTATTTATTTTATGTATATGAGTACACCAAGAGAAACCCTATCTCTAGGATCAAGAAAAGAAAAGCAGAAAAGGTTCTGGCTTTTATTTTACCAACATATGTTTCTTTCATTCTTCTCTTCCTTCCTTCCTTCCTTCCTTCCTTCCTTCCTTCCTTCCTTCCTTCCTTCCTTCCTTCCTTCCTTCCTTCCTTCCTTCCGAGATTTATTTATTTTATGTATATGAGTACACAGTTTAGTTGTAAAGATGGTTGTGATCGTTAATGTGATTGTTGGGAAATGAAATTAGGACCTCTGCTTGCTCTAGCCAAGCCCATTTGCTCAGGCCAAAGATTTATTTATTAGTATAAGTTCACAGTAGATGTCTTCAAACCCACCAGGATAGGGTATCAGATCTCATTGTGGGTTGTTGTGAGCCACCATGTGGTTGCTGGGATTTGAACTCAGTACCTTTGGAAGAGCAGTCGGTGCTCTTACCCACTGAACCATCTCACCAGCCCCCGACTTATGTTCCTTCTAGTACTATTGACTAAAGAACTTTGATCATGAAGGCACGTTGGATTTAATGACAGAGTTTGTGTGTGTTTCTGTGTGTGTATGTGTGCAATACTTCTGCTGGGATTGCAGTTACTTGCCATCTAGTGGGCTTGTGTGTAATTTCTTTAATTTTTTTCTAATTTTTTTTCTGAAAGTATCTTTCTTTCCATCTCTCTTTCTCTTTCTCTCTCTGTCTCTCTCTCTGTGTGTCTCTGTCTGTCTCTGTGTCTCTCTCCTTTTCTTTTCTTCTTTCTTTCTTTCTCTCTCTCTTTCTTTCTTTCTTTCTTTCTTTCTTTCTTTCTTTCTTTCTTTCAAGATTTATGTATTTTATGTATATGAGTACACACTTTAGTTGTACAGATAGTTGTGATCCTTCATGTGATTGTTGGGAATTGAGCTTAGGACCTCTGTTTGCTCTAGCCAAGCCCACTTGCTCAGGCCAAAGATTTATTTATTAGTATAAGTTCACTGTAGCTGTCTTCAAACGCACCAGGATAGGGTATCAGATCTCATTATGGGTGGTTGTGAGGGACCATGTGGTTGCTGGGATTTGAACTCAGTACATTTGGAAGAGCAGTCAGTGCTCTTCCCCACTGAACCATCTCACCAGCCCTGGACACATGTTCCTTCTAGTACTATTGACTAAAGAACTTTGATCATGAAGGCATGTTGGATTTAATGACAGTGTGTGTTTCTGTGTGTGTGTCTGTGTGTGTGTGTGTGCAATATTTCTGCTGTGATTACTGTTACTTGACATCAAGTGGGCTTCTGTATAATTTCTTTAAATTTTTCTAATTCTTTTTTCTTTTTTTGTGAAGTAAAATTCCTGTCATTCCTCCTTATCTTTCTCTCTCACTCCATGTTTGTGTGCATGTGTGTGTGTGTGTTAGTCTTGGGTACACAGATTAAAGAAATCATATTTCCAAGGATTCTTAGAAATAAACAAGGAAGCCAGGTGTGGTGGAGCACCCCTTTTCTTTCCCTCTCTCTTTCTCTCTCCTCTCTCTCCCTCTCTCTCTTTGTTTCTTTGTTTCTTTGTTTCTTTGTTTCTTTCTTTCTTTGTTTCTTTGTTTCTTTCTTTCTTTCTTTCTTTCTTTCTTTCTTTCTTTCTTTCTTTCTTTCTTTCTTTCTTCCTATCAATTATTATTTTTTTCTCAGGTAGGTTTTCTTTGTGTAGCCCTGGCTGACTTGGATGTCACTCTGTAAGCCAGGGTGACCTTGAATGCAGAAATCCTCCTGAGGCTAAAGGTGTGGTCCACAATTGCCTCAGGTCTACTGTAATTCTCTCTTTAAGAAAACAAGGGGGGGGGAGGGTATGGAGGACATTTGGGATAGCATTGGAAATGTAATTGAGGAAAATACGTAATAAAAAAATATTTAAAAAAATGTGTGTATGAGCCGGGTGTGGTGGCGCACGCCTTTAATCCCAGCACTTGGGAGGCAGAGGCAGGCAGATTTCTAAGTTCAAGGCCAGCCTGGTCCACAAAGTGAGTTCCAGGACAGCCAAGGCTACACAGAGAAACCCTGTCTCAAAAAAAAAAAAAAAAAATGAAATCAAACAAACAAACAAACAAACAAACAAAGAAATAAACAAGAAATCCTAACCCTGACCACCAATAAAAAGGCTGTGGAAACTCTTTCATGTCTCTCTCCCCCACAGGTAATGATGTAGCTGCTTGTAAATTAATACTCCATGTGTGTGTATAGGATTCCATGGCCAGCTAGTACCAGCCCCAGATTTGTGTTTCAGAGATCTTTATTAATTTATTTTCCGTGCCTGAGCTTGTGTAGGTGGTAGGCCACCAAACCTCCAGGGAGGTTTTTTTTGCTGCCACAAAAAGGTCGCCTTTCATCTTAATGAGGTCAAAGTGTCAATGTGCAAGCCAGTGACCGAACAAGGAAGTAGACATGCAGACAACAAACATGCAGGGGTACCACCTCCATTCCCTTCTGTTTTTTGGTAAAGGACACACAATTTTTATTATTTACAGTAAGCCTTATAAAGCACTCTGACAGCCCCACAGATATCTGTGATTAGAATTTCCTTTTTTTTTTTTTTTTTTTTAAAAAGTAATTCTCAGGGGGTGCATGGTGACTTGTCCTAGGTTCTGGTGCCCTCTTCTGGCATGTAGTCATATAGGCAGCACACACACACACACACTTACATTGAAAACTAAAAGTAATAACAGCAAACAAGCAAGCAAGCAAACAAACAAACTAAGAAATATATAAATAGGAGGGAAAAAGAGATTCTGGCTTCTGCCAGGCTGTGTGGGTGGCAGAGGCTGGCAGGCAAGCAGGCAGAGAGGACCTCTGTGAGTTTGAGGCTACCCAAGCCTACACTAATAGTTCCAGAAAGGACTGCCAGGGCTACACCAAGAGAAACCCTATCTCTAGGATCAAGAAAACAAAAGCAGAAAAGGTTCTGGCTTTTATTTTACCAACATATGTTTCTTTCATTCTTCTCTTCCTTCCTTCCTTCCTTCCTTCCTTCCTTCCTTCCTTCCTTCCTTCCTTCCTTCCTTCCTTCCTTCCTTCCGAGATTTATTTATTTTATGTATATGAGTACACCAAGAGAAACCCTATCTCTAGGATCAAGAAAAGAAAAGCAGAAAAGGTTCTGGCTTTTATTTTACCAACATATGTTTCTTTCATTCTTCTCTTCCTTCCTTCCTTCCTTCCTTCCTTCCTTCCTTCCTTCCTTCCTTCCTTCCTTCCTTCCTTCCTTCCTTCCGAGATTTATTTATTTTATGTATATGAGTACACACTTTAGTTGTAAAGATGGTTGTGATCGTTAATGTGATTGTTGGGAAATGAAATTAGGACCTCTGCTTGCTCTACCCAAGCCCATTTGCTCAGGCCAAAGATTTATTTATTAGTATAAGTTCACAGTAGATGTCTTCAAACCCACCAGGATAGGGTATCAGATCTCATTGTGGGTTGTTGTGAGCCACCATGTGGTTGCTGGGATTTGAACTCAGTACCTTTGGAAGAGCAGTCGGTGCTCTTACCCACTGAACCATCTCACCAGCCCCCGACTTATGTTCCTTCTAGTACTATTGACTAAAGAACTTTGATCATGAAGGCACGTTGGATTTAATGACAGAGTTTGTGTGTGTTTCTGTGTGTGTATGTGTGCAATACTTCTGCTGGGATTGCAGTTACTTGCCATCTAGTGGGCTTGTGTGTAATTTCTTTAATTTTTTTCTAATTTTTTTTCTGAAAGTATCTTTCTTTCCATCTCTCTTTCTCTTTCTCTCTCTGTCTCTCTCTCTGTGTGTCTCTGTCTGTCTCTGTGTCTCTCTCCTTTTCTTTTCTTCTTTCTTTCTCTCTTTCTCTCTTTCTCTCTTTCTTTCTTTCTTTCTTTCTTTCTTTCTTTCTTTCTTTCTTTCAAGATTTATGTATTTTATGTATATGAGTACACACTTTAGTTGTACAGATAGTTGTGATCCTTCATGTGATTGTTGGGAATTGAGCTTAGGACCTCTGTTTGCTCTAGCCAAGCCCACTTGCTCAGGCAAAAGATTTATTTATTAGTATAAGTTCACTGTAGCTGTCTTCAAACGCACCAGGATAGGGTATCAGATCTCATTATGGGTGGTTGTGAGGGACCATGTGGTTGCTGGGATTTGAACTCAGTACATTTGGAAGAGCAGTCAGTGCTCTTCCCCACTGAACCATCTCACCAGCCCTGGACACATGTTCCTTCTAGTACTATTGACTAAAGAACTTTGATCATGAAGGCATGTTGGATTTAATGACAGTGTTTGTTTCTGTGTGTGTGTCTGTGTGTGTGTGTGTGCAATATTTCTGCTGTGATTACTGTTACTTGACATCAAGTGGGCTTCTGTATAATTTCTTTAAATTTTTCTAATTCTTTTTTCTTTTTTTGTAAAGTAAAATTCCTGTCATACCTCCTTATCTTTCTCTCTCACTCCATGTTTGTGTGCATGTGTGTGTGTGTGTTAGTCTTGGGTACACAGATTAAAGAAATCATATTTCCAAGGATTCTTAGAAATAAACAAGGAAGCCAGGTGTGGTGGAGCACCCCTTTTCTTTCCCTCTCTCTTTCTCTCTCCTCTCTCTCTCTCTCTCTCTCTCTCTCTTTGTTTGTTTCTTTCTTTCTTTGTTTCTTTCTTTGTTTCTTTCTTTCTTTCTTTCTTTCTTTCTTTCTTTCTTTCTTTCAATTATTATTTTTTTCTCAGGTAGGTTTTCTTTGTGTAGCCCTGGCTGACTTGGATGTCACTCTGTAAGCCAGGGTGACCTTGAATGCAGAAATCCTCCTGAGGCTAAAGGTGTGGTCCACAATTGCCTCAGGTCTACTGTAATTCTCTCTTTAAGAAAACAGGGGGGGGGGGGAGGGTATGGAGGACATTTGGGATAGCATTGGAAATGTAATTGAGGAAAATACGTAATAAAAAAATATTTAAAAAAACGTGTGTATGAGCCGGGTGTGGTGGCACACGCCTTTAATCCCAGCACTTGGGAGGCAGAGGCAGGCAGATTTCTAAATTCAAGGCCAGCCTGGTCCACAAAGTGAGTTCCAGGACAGCCAAGGCTACACAGAGAAACCCTGTCTCAAAAAAAAAAAAATGAAATCAAACAAACAAACAAAGAAATAAACAAGAAATCCTAACCCTGACCACCAATAAAAAGGCTGTGGAAACTCT
>NW_028227288.1:910120-912620 GCF_978045245.1 Mus caroli | reverse complement strand
AAGGTGTGGTCCACAATTGCCTCAGGTCTACTGTAATTCTCTCTTTAAGAAAACAAGGGGGGTGGGAGGGTATGGAGGACATTTGGGATAGCATTGGAAATGTAATTGAGGAAAATACGTAATAAAAAAATATTTAAAAAAACGTGTGTATGAGCCGGGTGTGGTGGCACACGCCTTTAATCCCAGCACTTGGGAGGCAGAGGCAGGCAGATTTCTAAGTTCAAGGCCAGCCTGGTCCACAAAGTGAGTTCCAGGACAGCCAAGGCTACACAGAGAAACCCTGTCTCAAAAAAAAAAAAAAATGAAATCAAAAAAACAAACAAACAAACAAACAAACAAATAAACAAGAAATCCTAACCCTGACCACCAATAAAAAGGCTGTGGAAACTCTTTCATGTCTCTCTCCCTCACAGGTAATGATGTAGCTGCTTGTAAATTAATACTCCATGTGTGTGTATAGGATTCCATGGCCAGCTAGTACCAGCCCCAGATTTGTGTTTCAGAGATCTTTATTAATTTATTTTCCGTGCCTGAGCTTGTGTAGGTGGTAGGCCACCAAACCTCCAGGGAGGTTTTTTTTGCTGCCACAAAAAGATCGCCTTTCATCTTAATGAGGTCAAAGTGTCAATGTGCAAGCCAGTGACCGAACAAGGAAGTAGACATGCAGACAACAAACATGCAGGGGTACCACCTCCATTCCCTTCTGTTTTTTGGTAAAGGACACACAATTTTTATTATTTACAGTAAGCCTTATAAAGCACTCTGACAGCCCCACAGATATCTGTGATTAGAATTTCCTTTTTTTTTTTTTTTTTAAAGTAATTCTCAGGGTGAGCATGGTGACTTGTCCTAGGTTCTGGTGCCCTCTTCTGGCATGTAGTCATATAGGCAGCACACACACACACACACACTTACATTGAAAACTAAAAGTAATAACAGCAAACAAGCAAGCAAGCAAACAAACAAACTAAGAAATATATAAATAGGAGGGAAAAAGAGATTCTGGCTTCTGCCAGGCTGTGTGGGTGGCAGAGGCTGGCAGGCAAGCAGGCAGAGAGGACCTCTGTGAGTTTGAGGCTACCCAAGCCTACACTGATAGTTCCAGAAAGGACTGCCAGGGCTACACCAAGAAAAACCCTATCTCTAGGATCAAGAAAACAAAAGCAGAAAAGGTTCTGGCTTTTATTTTACCAACATATGTTTCTTTCATTCTTCTCTTCCTTCCTTCCTTCCTTCCTTCCTTCCTTCCTTCCTTCCTTCCTTCCTTCCTTCCTTCCTTCCTTCCGAGATTTATTTATTTTATATATATGAGTACACCAAGAGAAACCCTATCTCTAGGATCAAGAAAACAAAAGCAGAAAAGGTTCTGGCTTTTATTTTACCAACATATGTTTCTTTCATTCTTCTCTTCCTTCCTTCCTTCCTTCCTTCCTTCCTTCCTTCCTTCCTTCCTTCCTTCCTTCCTTCCTTCCTTCCTTCCTTCCTTCCTTCCGAGATTTATTTATTTTATGTATATGAGTACACACTTTAGTTGTAAAGATGGTTGTGATCGTTAATGTGATTGTTGGGAAATGAAATTAGGACCTCTGCTTGCTCTACCCAAGCCCATTTGCTCAGGCCAAAGATTTATTTATTAGTATAAGTTCACAGTAGATGTCTTCAAACCCACCAGGATAGGGTATCAGATCTCATTGTGGGTTGTTGTGAGCCACCATGTGGTTGCTGGGATTTGAACTCAGTACCTTTGGAAGAGCAGTCGGTGCTCTTACCCACTGAACCATCTCACCAGCCCCCGACTTATGTTCCTTCTAGTACTATTGACTAAAGAACTTTGATCATGAAGGCACGTTGGATTTAATGACAGAGTTTGTGTGTGTTTCTGTGTGTGTATGTGTGCAATACTTCTGCTGGGATTGCAGTTACTTGCCATCTAGTGGGCTTGTGTGTAATTTCTTTAATTTTTTTCTAATTTTTTTTCTGAAAGTATCTTTCTTTCCATCTCTCTTTCTCTTTCTCTCTCTGTCTCTCTCTCTGTGTGTCTCTGTCTGTCTCTGTGTCTCTCTCCTTTTCTTTTCTTCTTTCTTTCTTTCTCTCTTTCTTTCTTTCTTTCTTTCTTTCTTTCTTTCTTTCTTTCTTTCTTTCTTTCTTTCTTTCTTTCTTTCTTTCCTTCCTTCCTTCCTTCCTTCCTTCCTTCCTTCCTTCCTTCCGAGATTTATTTATTTTATGTATATGAGTACACCAAGAGAAACCCTATCTCTAGGATCAAGAAAACAAAAGCAGAAAAGGTTCTGGCTTTTATTTTACCAACATATGTTTCTTTCATTTTTCTCTTCCTTCCTTCCTTCCTTCCTTCCTTCCTTCCTTCCTTCCTTCCTTCCTTCCTTCCTTCCTTCCTTCCTTCCTTCCGAGATTTATTTATTTTATGTATATGAGTACACACTTTAGTTGTAAAGATGGTTGTGATCGTTAATGTGATTGTTGGGAAATGAAATTAGGACCT
>NW_028227288.1:897620-905120 GCF_978045245.1 Mus caroli | reverse complement strand
CAAGCCCATTTGCTCAGGCCAAAGATTTATTTATTAGTATAAGTTCACAGTAGATGTCTTCAAACCCACCAGGATAGGGTATCAGATCTCATTGTGGGTTGTTGTGAGCCACCATGTGGTTGCTGGGATTTGAACTCAGTACCTTTGGAAGAGCAGTCGGTGCTCTTACCCACTGAACCATCTCACCAGCCCCCGACTTATGTTCCTTCTAGTACTATTGACTAAAGAACTTTGATTATGAAGGCACGTTGGATTTAATGACAGAGTTTGTGTGTGTTTCTGTGTGTGTATGTGTGCAATACTTCTGCTGGGATTGCAGTTACTTGCCATCTAGTGGGCTTGTGTGTAATTTCTTTAATTTTTTTCTAATTTTTTTTCTGAAAGTATCTTTCTTTCCATCTCTCTTTCTCTTTCTCTCTCTGTCTCTCTCTCTGTGTGTCTCTGTCTGTCTCTGTGTCTCTCTCCTTTTCTTTTCTTCATTCTTTCTTTCTCTCTTTCTCTCTTTCTTTCTTTCTTTCTTTCTTTCTTTCTTTCTTTCTTTCTTTCTTTCTTTCTTTCAAGATTTATGTATTTTATGTATATGAGTACACACTTTAGTTGTACAGATAGTTGTGATCCTTCATGTGATTGTTGGGAATTGAGCTTAGGACCTCTGTTTGCTCTAGCCAAGCCCACTTGCTCAGGCAAAAGATTTATTTATTAGTGTAAGTTCACTGTAGCTGTCTTCAAACGCACCAGGATAGGGTATCAGATCTCATTATGGGTGGTTGTGAGGGACCATGTGGTTGCTGGGATTTGAACTCAGTACATTTGGAAGAGCAGTCAGTGCTCTTCCCCACTGAACCATCTCACCAGCCCTGGACACATGTTCCTTCTAGTACTATTGACTAAAGAACTTTGATCATGAAGGCATGTTGGATTTAATGACAGTGTGTGTTTCTGTGTGTGTGTCTGTGTATGTGTGTGTGCAATATTTCTGCTGTGATTACTGTTACTTGACATCAAGTGGGCTTCTGTATAATTTCTTTAAATTTTTCTAATTCTTTTTTCTTTTTTTGTAAAGTAAAATTCCTGTCATTCCTCCTTATCTTTCTCTCTCACTCCATGTTTGTTTGCATGTGTGTGTGTGTGTTAGTCTTGGGTACACAGATTAAAGAAATCATATTTCCAAGGATTCTTAGAAATAAACAAGGAAGCCAGGTGTGGTGGAGCACCCCTTTTCTTTCCCTCTCTCTCTCTCCTCTCTCTCTCAATCTCTCTCTCTCTCTTTGTTTCTTTCTTTGTTTGTTTCTTTGTTTGTTTCTTTGTTTGTTTCTTTGTTTCTTTGTTTCTTTCTTTCTTTCTTTCTTTCTTTCTTTCTTTCTTTCTTTCTTTCTTTCAATTATTATTTTTTTCTCAGGTAGGTTTTCTTTGTGTAGCCCTGGCTGACTTGGATGTCACTCTGTAAGCCAGGGTGACCTTGAATGCAGAAATCCTCCTGAGGCTAAAGGTGTGGTCCACAATTGCCTCAGGTCTACTGTAATTCTCTCTTTAAGAAAACAAGGGGGGGGGGAGGGTATGGAGGACATTTGGGATAGCATTGGAAATGTAATTGAGGAAAATACGTAATAAAAAAATATTTAAAAAAACGTGTGTATGAGCCGGGTGTGGTGGCACACGCCTTTAATCCCAGCACTTGGGAGGCAGAGGCAGGCAGATTTCTAAGTTCAAGGCCAGCCTGGTCCACAAAGTGAGTTCCAGGACAGCCAAGGCTACACAGAGAAACCCTGTCTCAAAAAAAAAAAAAATGAAATCAAACAAACAAACAAAGAAATAAACAAGAAATCCTAACCCTGACCACCAATAAAAAGGCTGTGGAAACTCTTTCATGTCTCTCTCCCTCACAGGTAATGATGTAGCTGCTTGTAAATTAATACTCCATGTGTGTGTATAGGATTCCATGGCCAGCTAGTACCAGCCCCAGATTTGTGTTTCAGAGATCTTTATTAATTTATTTTCCGTGCCTGAGCTTGTGTAGGTGGTAGGCCACCAAACCTCCAGGGAGGTTTTTTTTTGCTGCCACAAAAAGGTCGCCTTTCATCTTAATGAGGTCAAAGTGTCAATGTGCAAGCCAGTGACCGAACAAGGAAGTAGACATGCAGACAACAAACATGCAGGGGTACCACCTCCATTCCCTTCTGTTTTTTGGTAAAGGACACACAATTTTTATTATTTACAGTAAGCCTTATAAAGCACTCTGACAGCCCCACAGATATCTGTGATTAGAATTTCCTTTTTTTTTTTTTTAAAGTAATTCTCAGGGGGTGCATGGTGACTTGTCCTAGGTTCTGGTCCCCTCTTCTGGCATGCAGTCATATAGGCAGCACACACACACACACAGTTATATTGAAAACTTAAAGTAATAACAGCAAACAAGCAAGCAAGCAAACAAACAAACTAAGAAATATATAAATAGGAGGGAAAAAGAGATTCTGGCTTCTGCCAGGCTGTGTGGGTGGCAGAGGCTGTCAGGCAAGCAGGCAGAGAGGACCTCTGTGAGTTTGAGGCTACCCAAGCCTACACTGATAGTTCCAGAAAGGACTGCCAGGGCTACACCAAGAGAAACCCTATCTCTAGGATCAAGAAAACAAAAGCAGAAAAGGTTCTGGCTTTTATTTTACCAACATATGTTTCTTTCATTCTTCTCTTCCTTCCTTCCTTCCTTCCTTCCTTCCTTCCTTCCTTCCTTCCTTCCTTCCTTCCGAGATTTATTTATTTTATGTATATGAGTACACCAAGAGAAACCCTATCTCTAGGATCAAGAAAAGAAAAGCAGAAAAGGTTTTGGCTTTTATTTTACCAACATATGTTTCTTTCATTCTTCTCTTCCTTCCTTCCTTCCTTCCTTCCTTCCTTCCTTCCTTCCTTCCTTCCTTCCTTCCTTCCTTCCTACCTTCCTTCCGAGATTTATTTATTTTATGTATATGAGTACACACTTTAGTTGTAAAGATGGTTGTGATCGTTAATGTGATTGTTGGGAAATGAAATTAGGACCTCTGCTTGCTCTACCCAAGCCCATTTGCTCAGGCCATAGATTTATTTATTAGTATAAGTTCACAGTAGATGTCTTCAAACCCACCAGGATAGGGTATCAGATCTCATTGTGGGTTGTTGTGAGCCACCATGTGGTTGCTGGGATTTGACTCAGTACCTTTGGAAGAGCAGTTGGTGCTTTTACCCACTGAACCATCTCACCAGCCCCCGACTTATGTTCCTTCTAGTACTATTGACTAAAGAACTTTGATCATGAAGGCACGTTGGATTTAATGACAGAGTTTGTGTGTGTTTCTCTGTGTGTATGTGTGCAATACTTCTGCTGGGATTGCAGTTACTTGCCATCTAGTGGGCTTGTGTGTAATTTCTTTAATTTTTTTCTAATTTTTTTTCTGAAAGTATCTTTCTTTCCATCTCTCTTTCTCTTTCTCTCTCTGTCTCTCTCTCTGTGTGTCTCTGTCTGTCTCGGTGTCTCTCTCCTTTTCTTTTCTTCTTTGTTTCTTTGTTTCTTTGTTTCTTTGTTTCTTTGTTTCTTTGTTTCTTTGTTTCTTTCTTTCTTTCTTTCTTTCTTTCTTTCTTTCTTTCTTTCCTTCCTTCCTTCCTTCCTTCCTTCCTTCCTTCCTTCTGACTTTCTTTCTTTCTTTCTTTCTTTCTTTCTTTCTTTCTTTCTTTCTTTCAAGATTTATGTATTTTATGTATATGAGTACACACTTTAGTTGTACAGATAGTTGTGATCCTTCATGTGATTGTTGGGAATTGAGCTTAGGACCTCTGTTTGCTCTAGCCAAGCCCACTTGCTCAGGCAAAAGATTTATTTATTAGTATAAGTTCACTGTAGCTGTCTTCAAACGCACCAGGATAGGGTATCAGATCTCATTATGGGTGGTTGTGAGGGTCCATGTGGTTGCTGGGATTTGAACTCAGTACATTTGGAAGAGCAGTCAGTGCTCTTCCTCACTGAACCATCTCACCAGCCCTGGACACATGTTCCTTCTAGTACTATTGACTAAAGAACTTTGATCATGAAGGCATGTTGGATTTAATGACAGTGTGTGTGTTTCTGTGTGTGTGTCTGTGTGTGTGTGTGTGCAATATTTCTGCTGTGATTACTGTTACTTGTCATCAAGTGGGCTTCTGTATAATTTCTTTAAATTTTTCTAATTCTTTTTTTGTAAAGTAAAATTCCTGTCATTCCTCCTTATCTTTCTCTCTCACTCCATGTTTGTGTGCATGTGTGTGTGTGTGTTAGTCTTGGGTACACAGATTAAAGAAATCATATTTCCAAGGATTCTTAGAAATAAACAAGGAAGCCAGGTGTGGTGGAGCACCCCTTTTCTTTCCCTCTCTCTTTCTCTCTCCTCTCTCTCTCTCTCTCTCTCTCTCTCTCTCTCTCAATCTCTCTCTCTCTCTTTGTTTCTTTCTTTGTTTCTTTCTTTGTTTCTTTCTTTGTTTCTTTCTTTGTTTCTTTCTTTCTTTCTTTCTTTCTTTCTTTCTTTCTTTCTTTCTTTCTTTCTTTCTTTCAATTATTATTTTTTTCTCAGGTAGGGTTTCTTTGTGTAGCCCTGGCTGACTTGGATGTCACTCTGTAAGCCAGGGTGACCTTGAATGCAGAAATCCTCCTGAGGCTAAAGGTGTGGTCCACAATTGCCTCAGGTCTACTGTAATACTCTCTTTAAGAAAACAAGGGGGGGGAGGGTATGGAGGACATTTGGGATAGCATTGGAAATGTAATTGAGGAAAATACGTAATAAAAAAATATTTAAAAAACCGTCTGTATGAGCCGGGCGTGGTGGCACATGCCTTTAATCCCAGCACTTGGGAGGCAGAGGCAGGCAGATTTCTAAGTTCAAGGTCAGCCTGGTCCACAAAGTGAGTTCCAGGACAGCCAAGGCTACACAGAGAAACCCTGTCTCAAAAAAAAAAAAATGAAATCAATCAAACAAACAAACAAAAAAACAAAGATATAAACAAGAAATCCTAACCCTGACCACCAATAAAAAGGCTGTGGAAACTCTTTCATGTCTCTCTCCCCCACAGGTAATGATGTAGCTGCTTGTAAATTAATACTCCATGTGTGTGTATAGGATTCCATGGCCAGCTAGTACCAGCCCCAGATTTGTGTTTCAGAGATCTTTATTAATTTATTTTCCGTGCCTGAGCTTGTGTAGGTGGTAGGCCACCAAACCTCCAGGGAGGTTTTTTTTGCTGCCACAAAAAGGTCGCCTTTCATCTTAATGAGGTCAAAGTGTCAATGTGCAAGCCAGTGACCGAACAAGGAAGTAGACATGCAGACAACAAACATGCAGGGGTACCACCTCCATTCCCTTCTGTTTTTTGGTAAAGGACACACAATTTTTATTATTTACAGTAAGCCTTATAAAGCACTCTGACAGCCCCACAGATATCTGTGATTAGAATTTCCTTTTTTTTTTTTTTTTAAAGTAATTCTCAGGGGGTGCATGGTGACTTGTCCTAGGTTCTGGTGCCCTCTTCTGGCATGTAGTCATATAGGCAGCACACACACACACACACTTACATTGAAAACTAAAAGTAATAACAGCAAACAAGCAAGCAAGCAAACAAACAAACTAAGAAATATATAAATAGGAGGGAAAAAGAGATTCTGGCTTCTGCCAGGCTGTGTGGGTGGCAGAGGCTGGCAGGCAAGCAGGCAGAGAGGACCTCTGTGAGTTTGAGGCTACCCAAGCCTACACTGATAGTTCCAGAAAGGACTGCCAGGGCTACACCAAGAGAAACCCTATCTCTAGGATCAAGAAAACAAAAGCAGAAAAGGTTCTGGCTTTTATTTTACCAACATATGTTTCTTTCATTCTTCCCTTCCTTCCTTCCTTCCTTCCTTCCTTCCTTCCTTCCTTCCTTCCTTCCTTCCTTCCTTCCTTCCTTCCTCCCTTCCGAGATTTATTTATTTTATGTATATGAGTACACACTTTAGTTGTAAAGATGGTTGTGATCGTTAATGTGATTGTTGGGAAATGAAATTAGGACCTCTGCTTGCTCTAGCCAAGCCCATTTACTCAGGCCAAAGATTTATTTATTAGTATAAGTTCACAGTAGATGTCTTCAAACCCACCAGGATAGGGTATCAGATCTCATTGTGGGTTGTTGTGAGCCACCATGTGGTTGCTGGGATTTGACTCAGTACCTTTGGAAGAGCAGTCGGTGCTCTTACCCTCTGAACCATCTCACCAGCCCCCGACTTATGTTCCTTCTAGTACTATTGACTAAAGAACTTTGATCATGAAGGCACGTTGGATTTAATGACAGAGTTTGTGTGTGTTTCTGTGTGTGTATGTGTGCAATACTTCTGCTGGGATTGCAGTTACTTGCCATCTAGTGGGCTTGTGTGTAATTTTTTTAATTTTTTTCTAATTTTTTTTCTGAAAGTATCTTTCTTTCCATCTCTCTTTCTCTTTCTCTCTCTGTCTCTCTCTCTGTGTGTCTCTGTCTGTCTCTGTGTCTCTCTCCTTTTCTTTTCTTCTCTCTTTCTTTCTTTCTTTCTTTCTTTCTTTCTTTCTTTCTTTCTTTCTTTCTTTCTTTCTTTCTTTCTTTCCTTCCTTCCTTCCTTCCTTCCTTCCTTCCTTCCTTCCTTCCTTCCTTCCTTCTTTCTTTCTTTCTTTCTTTCTTTCTTTCTTTCTTTCTTTCTTTCTTTCTTTCTTTCTTTCTTTCTTTCAAGATTTATGTATTTTATGTATATGAGTACACACTTTAGTTGTACAGATAGTTGTGATCCTTCATGTGATTGTTGGGAATTGAGCTTAGGACCTCTGTTTGCTCTAGCCAAGCGCACTTGCTCAGGCAAAGGATTTATTTATTAGTATAACTTCACTGTAGCTGTCTTCAAACGCACCAGGATAGGGTATCAGATCTCATTATGGGTGGTTGTGAGGGTCCACGTGGTTGCTGGGATTTGAACTCAGTACATTTGGAAGAGCAGTCAGTGCTCTTCCTCACTGAACCATCTCACCAGCCCTGGACACATGTTCCTTCTAGTACTATTGACTAAAGAACTTTGATCATGAAGGCATGTTGGATTTAATGACAGTGTGTGTGTTTCTGTGTGTGTGTCTGTGTGTGTGTGCATGCAATATTTCTGCTGTGATTACTGTTACTTGACATCAAGTGGGCTTCTGTATAATTTCTTTAAATTTTTCTTATTCATTTTTCTTTTTTTGTAAAGTAAAATTCCTGTCATTCCTCCTTATCTTTCTCTCTCACTCCATGTTTGTGTGCATGTGTGTGTGTGTGTTAGTCTTGGGTACACAGATTAAAGAAATCATATTTCCAAGGATTCTTAGAAATAAACAAGGAAGCCAGGTGTGGTGGAGCACCCCTTTTCTTTCCCTCTCTCTTTCTCTCTCCTCTCTCTCTCTCTCTCTCTCTCTCTCTCAATCTCTCTCTCTCTCTTTGTTTCTTTCTTTGTTTCTTTCTTTGTTTCTTTCTTTGTTT
>NW_028227288.1:889520-892520 GCF_978045245.1 Mus caroli | reverse complement strand
TCAATCATAAGCCCACTACATGGCAAGTAACCGCAATCACAGCAGAAATATTATACACACACACAAAAACTCACACACACACACACACACACACACACACACACACACACACACACACACACGCTGCTCTGTACTTGCTCTGTAGGCTTGGGTAGCCTCAAACTCACAGAGGTCCTCTCTGCTTGCCTGCCGGCCTGCCTGCTTCTACCACCCACACAGCCGGGCAGAAGACAGAATATCTTTCTCCCTCTTATTTATATATTTATTTATTTGTTTGCTTACTTGCTTGCTTGCGTGTTTGTTATTATTACTATTAGTTTTCAATGTAAATTTGTGTGTTTGCTCTATCTGCTGCCTATATGATTAGATGCCAGAAGGGGGCACCAGAACCTAGGACAAGTCACCATGCAGATCCTGATAATTAATTAAAAAAAAAAAAAAGGAAATTCTAATCACATAGAAGGTAGATATCTGAGAGGCTGTCAGAGTGCTTTTTAAGGCTTATGGTAAATAAGAAAAATTGTGTGTCTTTTACCAAACAACAGAAGGGAAGGGAGATGGTGCACCTCCATATCTGTTGTCTACATGTCTACTTCCTTGTTTTGTCACTTGGTTGCACATTGACACATTGACCTCACCATGCTGAAAGGCGACATGTGGGTGGCAGCCAAGACTAACACACATACACACATGCACACAAACATGGAGTGAGAGAGAAAGATAAGGAGGAATGACATTAATTTTAGGAAAAAGAGATATTAATGGATAAATATTATTTCTATACATACATACACACGTTTTTTAAAAATATTTTTATTACGTATTTTCCTCAATTACATTTCCAATGCTATCCCAAAAGTCCCCTGTACCCTCCCGCCCCTTGTTTATTAAAGAGAGAATTAGTGGAGAGCTAAGTCAATTGTGGACCACACCTTTAGCCTCAGGAGGATTTCTGCATTCAAGGTCACCCTGCCTTACAGAGTGACTTCCAAGTCAGGCAGGTCTACACAAAGAAACCCTATCTGAGAAAAATAATAATAATTGAAAGAAAGAAAGAAAGAAAGAAAGAAAGAAAGAAAGAAAGGAAGGAAGGAAGGAAGGAAGGAAGGAAGGAAGAAAGAAAGAAAGAAAGAAAGAAAGAAAGAAAGAAAGAAAGAAAGAAAGGAAGGAAGAAAATATTTTTAAAAATATTGTTTGTAAAATATATTACTTGAAGAAATCATATTTCCAGAAAAAAATATTCCTTGGAAATATGATTTCTTTAATCTGTGTACCCAAGACTAACACACACACACACATGCACACAAACATGGAGTGAGAGAGAAAGATATGGAGGAATGACATGAATTCAACTTTACAAAAAAAAAAAAGAATTAGAAAAAATTAAAGAAATTACACACAAGCCCACTAGATGGCAAGTAACCACAATCACAGCAGAAATATTGCACACACACACACACACACACACACAAACTCTGTCATTAAATCCAATGTGCCTTCATGATCAAAGTTCTTTAGTCAATATTACTAGAAGAAAATTATGTCGGGGGCTGGTGAGATGGTTCAGTGGGGAAGAGCATTGACTGCTCTTCCAAATGTACTGAGTTCAAATCCCAGCACCCACATGGTGGCTCACAACCACCCATAATGTGATTTGGTACCCTCTTCTGGTGCATTTGAAGACAGCTACAGTGAACTTATACTAATAAATTAATCTCTGGCCTGAGCAAGTGGGTTTGGCTAGAGCAAGCAGAGGTCCTAAGTTCAATTCCCAACAATCACATGAAGGATCAAAACTCTTTAATAAAATCCAAATGGCCTTCCTTGTCAAACACTTACAGACAACAGGACTAAATAGATCATGTTTCTCACAATTCAAAAAAAAAAAAAAAATTGGCTGGGCAGTGGTGGTGCAGGCCTTTAATCCAGTGCCTGGAGTCAGAGGCAGGAAGATTTCTTAGTTAGAGGCCTTCCTCACTCTACAGAGTCTCAAATAACCAAAAAAGAAAAAAGAAAGGACAGAAAAAGAAAAAAAAGATAAGAAGAGAAAAGGAAAAGCAGAGTCAGGCTTTTACAGGTTTGAGGACAGCCGGGTCTACAAACTGTGTCCAAGACCACCAGGAGATCTGTTCTGCCTGCCTCTGCCATCCCCACAGCAGGAGACAGAGACTGAGTCTTACAGCCAAACCTACTCTAAATTGAAAAAACAAGCAAACAAACAAACAAACAAACTTGAAGCAATTCATCAGGAGACTGGTGTCCACTGAACTTTAGTTTTTTTCCCCAAGCATCAACCAGGGGTAAAATTGTTCATTATCTTTCAAAACACTGGAGTCTCCTAACAGAACACATGGAGCTTTAAAACAGTTTCTCCCCTCAGAGGAACCAAGGATGTTTGAAACAATTTCAACAGCCTTTCATGCATGTCTTAGCACTCTGACTATGGAGGCTATTGGAGAAAGTTACAGCAGTGGATACTACAGAAACAAGGAGAGTAAGGGACCAGGATTATTTTCAACACTATATTTCTTTTCTTACATTATAAAATAGAAAATAATTTATTTTTTGGAGAAAATCTTGGGAGTTACCATTACAAAAATGAAATTTGGAGTTCCTGTAAACTATGTTAAGTCTTTGAACTTTCTCACGGCATATACGTAGGGCTGCCTGTGACATGTGGTACCCTGACTCTAAATGGACATGACTACATCCATCGCTTAGAGAAAATACAAAGACCAGTTCTGAAGTAGCCTTAAAAGAGTGCCCTTTGCTTTAGCAAGGGGACTGTGCAATTAGAGCCATGAGTTCCATGAATATGACTTTCTTATCGCATAATTTTTTAGAGAATGTAGTACCCACCCATGATCATGTAACATTACAATTGTGAAACAACATTAATATATTCGAGAATTAACATCACCCAATAAAAGGCATATCTTCAAATATTGAGTCAAAATCTGAAAATCAAAACAGTAAATAGAGAGAATACATTAAAAATCA
>NW_028227288.1:859520-874520 GCF_978045245.1 Mus caroli | reverse complement strand
AAAAGAAAAGGAGAGAGACACAGAGACAGACAGAGACACACAGAGAGAGAGACAGAGAGAGAAAGAGAAAGAGAGATGGAAAGAAAAATACTTTCAGAAAAAAAATTAGAAAAAAATTAAAGAAATTACACACAAGCCCACTAGATGGCAAGTAACTGCAATCCCAGCAGAAGTATTGCACACATACACACACAAAAACACACACAAACTCTGTCATTAAATCCAACGTGCCTTCATGATCAAAGTTCTTTAGTCAATAGTACTAGAAGGAACATAAGTTGGGGGCTGGTGAGATGGTTCAGTGGGTAAGAGCACCGACTGCTCTTCCAAAGGTACTGAGTCAAATCCCAGCAACCACATGGTGGCTCACAACAACCCACAATGAGATCTGATACCCTATCCTGGTGGGTTTGAAGACATCTACTGTGAACTTATACTAATAAATAAATCTTTGGCCTGAGCAAATGGGCTTGGCTAGAGCAAGCAGAGGTCCTAATTTCATTTCCCAACAATCACATTAACGATCACAACCATCTTTACAACTAAACTGTGTACTCATATACATAAAATAAATAAATCTCGGAAGGAAGGAAGGAAGGAAGGAAGGAAGGAAGGAAGGAAGGAAGGAAGGAAGGAAGGAAGGAAGGAAGAGAAGAATGAAAGAAACATATGTTGGTAAAATAAAAGCCAGAACCTTTTCTGCTTTTGTTTTCTTGATCCTAGAGATAGGGTTTCTCTTGGTGTAGCCCTGGCAGTCCTTTCTGGAACTATCAGTGTAGGCTTGGGTAGCCTCAAACTCACAGAGGTCCTCTCTGCCTGCTTGCCTGCCAGCCTCTGCCACCCACACAGCCTGGCAGAAGCCAGAATCTCTTTTTCCCTCCTATTTATATATTTCTTATTTTGTTTGTTTGCTTGCTTGCTTGTTTGCTGTTATTACTTTTAGTTTTCAATGTAAGTGTGTGTGTGTGTGTGCTGCCTATATGACTACATGCCAGAAGAGGGCACCAGAACCTAGGACAAGTCACCATGCACCCCCTGAGAATTACTTTTAAAAAAAAAAAAAAAGGAAATTCTAATCACAGATATCTGTGGGGCTGTCAGAGTGCTTTATAAGGCTTACTGTAAATAATAAAAATTGTGTGTCCTTTACCAAAAAACAGAAGGGAATGGAGGTGGTACCCCTGCATGTTTGTTGTCTACATGTCTACTTCCTTGTTCGGTCACTGGCTTGCACATTGACACTTTGACCTCATTAAGATGAAAGGCGACCTTTTTGTGGCAGCAAAAAAAACCTCCCTGGAGGTTTGGTGGCCTACCACCTACACAAGCTCAGGCACGGAAAATAAATTAATAAAGATCTCTGAAACACAAATCTGGGGCTGGTACTAGCTGGCCATGGAATCCTATACACAAACATGGAGTATTAATTTACAAGCAGCTACATCATTACCTGTGGGGGAGAGAGACATGAAAGAGTTTCCACAGCCTTTTTATTGGTGGTCAGGGTTATGATTTCTTGTTTATTTCTTTGTTTGTTTGTTTGTTTGTTTGTTTGATTGATTTCATTTTTTTTTTTTTGAGACAGGGTTTCTCTGTGTAGCCTTGGCTGTCCTGGAACTCACTTTGTGGACCAGGCTGACCTTGAACTTAGAAATCTGCCTGCCTCTGCCTCCCAAGTGCTGGGATTAAAGGCATGTGCCACCACGCCCGGCTCATACACACGGTTTTTTAAATATTTTTTTATTACGTATTTTCCTCAATTACATATCCAATGCTATCCCAAATGTCCTCCATACCCTCCCCCCCTCCTTGTTTTCTTAAAGAGAGAATTACAGTAGACCTGAGGCAATTGTGGACCACACCTTTAGCCTCAGGAGGATATCTGCATTCAAGGTCACCCTGGCTTACAGAGTGACATCCAAGTCAGCCAGGGCTACACAAAGAAACCCTACCTGAGAAAAAAATAATAATTGAAAGAAAGAAAGAAAGAAAGAAAGAAAGAAAGAAAGAAAGAAAGAAACAAAGAAAGAAACAAAGAAACAAAGAAAGAAACAAAGAAACAAACAAAGAAAGAAACAAAGAGAGAGAGAGAGATTGAGAGAGAGAGGAGAGAGAGAGAGGGAAAGAAAAGGGGTGCTCCACCACACCTGGCTTCCTTGTTTATTTCTAAGAATCCTTGGAAATATGATTTCTTTAATCTGTGTACCCAAGACTAACACACACACACACATGCACACAAACATGGAGTGAGAGAGAAAGATAAGGAGGAATGACAGGAATTTTACTTTACAAAAAAAGAAAAAAGAATTAGAAAAATTTAAAGAAATTATACAGAAGCCCACTTGATGTCAAGTAACAGTAATCACAGCAGAAATATTGCACACACACACACACAGACACACACACAGAAACACACACACTGTCATTAAATCCAACATGCCTTCATGATCAAAGTTCTTTAGTCAATAGTACTAGAAGGAACATGTGTCCAGGGCTGGTGAGATGGTTCAGTGAGGAAGAGCACTGACTGCTCTTCCAAATGTACTGAGTTCAAATCCCAGCAATCACATGGTGGCTCACAACCACCCATAATGAGATCTGATACCCTATCCTGGTGCGTTTGAAGACAGCTACAGTGAACTTATACTAATAAATAAATCTTTTGCCTGAGCAAGTGGGCTTGGCTAGAGCAAACAGAGGTCCTAAGCTCAATTCCCAACAATCACATGAAGGATCACAACTATCTGTACAACTAAAGTGTGTACTCATATACATAAAATACATAAATCTTGAAAGAAAGAAAGAAAGAAAGAAAGAAAGAAAGAAAGAAAGAAGGAAGGAAGGAAGGAAGGAAGGAAGGAAGGAAGGAAGGAAGGAAGGAAGGAAGGAAGGAAGGAAAGAAAGAAAGAAAGAAAGAAAGAAAGAAAGAAAGAAAGAAAGAAAGAAAGAAAGAGAGAAGAAAAGAAAAGGAGAGAGACACAGAGACAGACAGAGACACACAGAGAGAGAGACAGAGAGAGAAAGAGAAAGAGAGATGGAAAGAAAGATACTTTCAGAAAAAAAATTAGAAAAAAATTAAAGAAATTACACACAAGCCCACTAGATGGCAAGTAACTGCAATCCCAGCAGAAGTATTGCACACATACACACACAGAAACACACACAAACTCTGTCATTAAATCCAACGTGCCTTCATGATCAAAGTTCTTTAGTCAATAGTACTAGAAGGAACATAAGTCGGCGGCTGGTGAGATGGTTCAGTGGGTAAGAGCACCGACTGCTCTTCCAAAAGTACTGAGTCAAATCCCAGCAACCACATGGTGGCTCACAACAACCCACAATGAGATCTGATACCCTATCCTGGTGGGTTTGAAGACATCTACTGTGAACTTATACTAATAAATAAATCTTTGGCCTGAGCAAATGGGCTTGGCTAGAGCAAGCAGAGGTCCTAATTTCATTTCCCAACAATCACATTAACGATCACAACCATCTTTACAACTAAACTGTGTACTCATATACATAAAATAAATAAATCTCGGAAGGAAGGAAGGAAGGAAGGAAGGAAGGAAGGAAGGAAGGAAGGAAGGAAGGAAGAGAAGAATGAAAGAAACATATGTTGGTAAAATAAAAGCCAGAACCTTTTCTGCTTTTGTTTTCTTGATCCTAGAGATAGGGTTTCTCTTGGTGTAGCCCTGGCAGTCCTTTCTGGAACTATCAGTGTAGGCTTGGGTAGCCTCAAACTCACAGAGGTTCTCTCTGCCTGCTTGCCTGCCAGCCTCTGCCACCCACACAGCCTGGCAGAAGCCAGAATCTCTTTTTCCCTCCTATTTATATATTTCTTAGTTTGTTTGTTTGCTTGCTTGCTTGTTTGCTGTTATTACTTTTAGTTTTCAATATAACTGTGTGTGTGTGTGTGCTGCCTATATGACTGCATGCCAGAAGAGGGCACCAGAACCTAGGACAAGTCACCATGCACCCCCTGAGAATTACTTTAAAAAAAAAAAAAAAAGGAAATTCTAATCACAGATATCTGTGGGGCTGTCAGAGTGCTTTATAAGGCTTACTGTAAATAATAAAAATTGTGTGTCCTTTACCAAAAAACAGAAGGGAATGGAGGTGGTACCCCTGCATGTTTGTTGTCTGCATGTCTACTTCCTTGTTCGGTCACTGGCTTGCACATTGACACTTTGACCTCATTAAGATGAAAGGCGACCTTTTTGTGGCAGCAAAAAAAACCTCCCTGGAGGTTTGGTGGCCTACCACCTACACAAGCTCAGGCACGGAAAATAAATTAATAAAGATCTCTGAAACACAAATCTGGGGCTGGTACTAGCTGGCCATGGAATCCTATACACACACATGGAGTATTAATTTACAAGCAGCTACATCATTACCTGTGGGGGAGAGAGACATGAAAGAGTTTCCACAGCCTTTTTATTGGTGGTCAGGGTTAGGATTTCTTGTTTATTTCTTTGTTTGTTTGTTTGGTTGTTTGTTTGATTGATTTCATTTTTTTTTTTTGAGACAGGGTTTCTCTGTGTAGCCTTGGCTGTCCTGGAACTCACTTTGTGGACCAGGCTGACCTTGAACTTAGAAATCTGCCTGCCTCTGCCTCCCAAGTGCTGGGATTAAAGGCATGCGCCACCACGCCCGGCTCATACACACGGTTTTTTAAATATTTTTTTATTACGTATTTTCCTCAATTACATTTCCAATGCTATCCCAAATGTCCTCCATACACTCCCCCCCCCTTGTTTTCTTAAAGAGAGTATTACAGTAGACCTGAGGCAATTGTGGACCACACCTTTAGCCTCAGGAGGATTTCTGCATTCAAGGTCACCCTGGCTTACAGAGTGACATCCAAGTCAGCCAGGGCTACACAAAGAAACCCTACCTGAGAAAAAAATAATAATGGAAAAAAAGAAAGAAAGAAAGAAAGAAAGAAAGAAAAAAAGAAAGAAAGAAAGAAAGAAGGAAAGAAAGAAACAAAGAAACAAAGAAACAAACAAAGAAACAAACAAAGAAACAAACAAAGAAAGAAACAAAGAGAGAGAGAGAGATTGAGAGAGAGTGGAGAGAGAGAGAGGGAAAGAAAAGGGGTGCTCCACCACACCTGGCTTCCTTGTTTATTTCTAAGAATCCTTGGAAATATGATTTCTTTAATCTGTGTACCCAAGAATAACACACACACACACATGCACACAAACATGGAGTGAGAGAGAAAGATAAGGAGGAATGACAGGAATTTTTCTTTACAAAAAAAGAAAAAAGAATTAGAAAAATTTAAAGAAATTATACAGAAGCCCACTTGATGACAAGTAACAGTAATCACAGCAGAAATATTGCACACACACACACACAGACACACACACAGAAACACACACACTGTCATTAAATCCAACATGCCTTCATGATCAAAGTTCTTTAGTCAATAGTACTAGAAGGAACATGTGTCCAGGGCTGGTGAGATGGTTCAGTGAGGAAGAGCACTGACTGCTCTTCCAAATGTACTGAGTTCAAATCCCAGCAACCACATGGACCCTCACAACCACCCATAATGAGATCTGATACCCTATCCTGGTGCGTTTGAAGACAGCTACAGTGAACTTATACTAATAAATAAATCTTTTGCCTGAGCAAGTGGGCTTGGCTAGAGCAAACAGAGGTCCTAAGCTCAATTCCCAACAATCACATGAAGGATCACAACTATCTGTACAACTAAAGTGTGTACTCATATACATAAAATACATAAATCTTGAAAGAAAGAAAGAAAGAAAGAAAGAAAGAAAGAAAGAAAGAAAGAAAGAAAGAAGAAAAGAAAAGGAGAGAGACACAGAGAAACACAGAGAGAGAGACAGAGAGAGAAAGAGAAAGAGAGATGGAAAGAAAGATACTTTCAGAAAAAAAATTAGAAAAAAATTAAAGAAATTACACACAAGCCCACTAGATGGCAAGTAACTGCAATCCCAGCAGAAGTATTGCACACATACACACACAGAAACACACACAAACTCTGTCATTAAATCCAACGTGCCTTCATGATCAAAGTTCTTTAGTCAATAGTACTAGAAGGAACATAAGTCGGAGGCTGGTGAGATGGTTCAGTGGGTAAGAGCACCGACTGCTCTTCCAAAGGTACTGAGTTCAAATCCCAGCAACCACATGGTGGCTCACAACAACCCACAATGAGATCTGATACCCTATCCTGGTGGGTTTGAAGACATCTACTGTGAACTTATACTAATAAATAAATCTTTGGCCTGAGCAAATGGGCTTGGCTAGAGCAAGCAGAGGTCCTAATTTCATTTCCCAACAATCACATTAACGATCACAACCATCTTTACAACTAAACTGTGTACTCATATACATAAAATAAATAAATCTCGGAAGGGAGGAAGGAAGGAAGGAAGGAAGGAAGGAAGGAAGGAAGGAAGGAAGGAAGGAAGGAAGGAAAGAAGAGAAGAATGAAAGAAACATATGTTGTTAAAATAAAAGCCAGAACCTTTTCTGCTTTTGTTTTCTTGATCCTAGAGATAGGGTTTCTCTTGGTGTAGCCCTGGCAGTCCTTTCTGGAACTATCAGTGTAGGCTTGGGTAGCCTCAAACTCACAGAGGTCCTCTCTGCCTGCTTGCCTGCCAGCCTCTGCCACCCACACAGCCTGGCAGAAGCCAGAATCTCTTTTTCCCTCCTATTTATATATTTCTTAGTTTGTTTGTTTGCTTGCTTGCTTGTTTGCTGTTATTACTTTTAGTTTTCAATATAACTGTGTGTGTGTGTGTGCTGCCTATATGACTACATGCCAGAAGAGGGCACCAGAACCTAGGACAAGTCACCATGCACCCCCTGAGAATTACTTTAAAAAAAAAAAAAAAAGGAAATTCTAATCACAGATATCTGTGGGGCTGTCAGAGTGCTTTATAAGGCTTACTGTAAATAATAAAAATTGTGTGTCCTTTACCAAAAAACAGAAGGGAATGGAGGTGGTACCCCTGCATGTTTGTTGTCTGCATGTCTACTTCCTTGTTCGGTCACTGGCTTGCACATTGACACTTTGACCTCATTAAGATGAAAGGCGACCTTTTTGTGGCAGCAAAAAAAACCTCCCTGGAGGTTTGGTGGCCTACCACCTACACAAGCTCAGGCACGGAAAATAAATTAATAAAGATCTCTGAAACACAAATCTGGGGCTGGTACTAGCTGGCCATGGAATCCTATACACACACATGGAGTATTAATTTACAAGCAGCTACATCATTACCTGTGGGGGAGAGAGACATGAAAGAGTTTCCACAGCCTTTTTATTGGTGGTCAGGGTTAGGATTTCTTGTTTATTTCATTGTTTGTTTGTTTGTTTGTTTGTTTGATTGATTTCATTTTTTTTTTTTTGAGACAGGGTTTCTCTGTGTAGCCTTGGCTGTCCTGGAACTCACTTTGTGGACCAGGCTGACCTTGAACTTAGAAATCTGCCTGCCTCTGCCTCCCAAGTGCTGGGATTATAGGCATGCGCCACCACGCCCGGCTCATACACACGGTTTTTTAAATATATTTTTATTACGTATTTTCCTCAATTACATTTCCAATGCTATCCCAAATGTCCTCCATACCCTCCCCCCCCCCTTGTTTTCTTAAAGAGAGTATTACAGTAGACCTGAGGCAATTGTGGACCACACCTTTAGCCTCAGGAGGATTTCTGCATTCAAGGTCACCCTGGCTTACAGAGTGACATCCAAGTCAGCCAGGGCTACACAAAGAAACCCTACCTGAGAAAAAAATAATAATTGAAAGAAAGAAAGAAAGAAAGAAAGAAAGAAAGAAAGAAAGAAAGAAAGAAACAAAGAAAGAAACAAAGAAAGAAACAAAGAGAGAGAGAGAGATTGAGAGAGAGAGAGAGGAGAGAGAAAGAGAGAGGGAAAGAAAAGGGGTGCTCCACCACACCTGGCTTCCTTGTTTATTTCTAAGAATCCTTGGAAATATGATTTCTTTAATCTGTGTACCCAAGACTAACACACACACACACATGCACACAAACATGGAGTGAGAGAGAAAGATAAGGAGGAATGACAGGAATTTTACTTTACAAAAAAAGGAAAAAGAATTAGAAAAATTTAAAGAAATTATACAGAAGCCCACTTGATGTCAAGTAACAGTAATCACAGCAGAAATATTGCACACACACACACAGAGACACACACACAGAAACACACACACTGTCATTAAATCCAACATGCCTTCATGATCAAAGTTCTTTAGTCAATAGTACTAGAAGGAACATGTGTCCAGGGCTGGTGAGATGGTTCAGTGAGGACGAGCACTGACTGCTCTTCCAAATGTACTGAGTTCAAATCCCAGCAACCACATGGTCCCTCACAACCACCCATAATGAGATCTGATACCCTATTCTGGTGCGTTTGAAGACAGCTACAGTGAACTTATACTAATAAATAAATCTTTTGCCTGAGCAAGTGGGCTTGGCTAGAGCAAACAGAGGTCCTAAGCTCAATTCCCAACAATCACATGAAGGATCACAACTATCTGTACAACTAAAGTGTGTACTCATATACATAAAATACATAAATCTTGAAAGAAAGAAAGAAAGAAAGAAAGAAGGAAGGAAGGAAGGAAGGAAGGAAGGAAGGAAGGAAGGAAGGAAGGAAGGAAGGAAAGAAAGAAAGAAAGAAAGAAAGAAAGAAAGAAAGAAAGAAAGAAAGAAAGAAAGAAAGAAAGAAAGAAAGAGAGAAGAAAAGAAAAGGAGAGCGACACAGAGACAGACAGAGACACACAGAGAGATTGACAGAGAGAGAAAGAGAAAGAGAGATGGAAAGAAAGATACTTTCAGAAAAAAAATTAGAAAAAAATTAAAGAAATTACACACAAGCCCACTAGATGGCAAGTAACTGCAATCCCAGCAGAAGTATTGCACACATACACACACAGAAACACACACAAACTCTGTCATTAAATCCAACGTGCCTTCATGATCAAAGTTCTTTAGTCAATAGTACTAGAAGGAACATAAGTCGGCGGCTGGTGAGATGGTTCAGTGGGTAAGAGCACCGACTGCTCTTCCAAAAGTACTGAGTCAAATCCCAGCAACCACATGGTGGCTCACAACAACCCACAATGAGATCTGATACCCTATCCTGGTGGGTTTGAAGACATCTACTGTGAACTTATACTAATAAATAAATCTTTGGCCTGAGCAAATGGGCTTGGCTAGAGCAAGCAGAGGTCCTAATTTCATTTCCCAACAATCACATTAACGATCACAACCATCTTTACAACTAAACTGTGTACTCATATACATAAAATAAATAAATCTCGGAAGGAAGGAAGGAAGGAAGGAAGGAAGGAAGGAAGGAAGGAAGGAAGGAAGGAAGGAAGGAAGGAAGAGAAGAATGAAAGAAACATATGTTGGTAAAATAAAAGCCAGAACCTTTTCTGCTTTTGTTTTCTTGATCCTAGAGATAGGGTTTCTCTTGGTGTAGCCCTGGCAGTCCTTTCTGGAACTATCAGTGTAGGCTTGGGTAGCCTCAAACTCACAGAGGTCCTCTCTGCCTGCTTGCCTGCCAGCCTCTGCCACCCACACAGCCTGGCAGAAGCCAGAATCTCTTTTTCCCTCCTATTTATATATTTCTTAGTTTGTTTGTTTGCTTGCTTGCTTGTTTGCTGTTATTACTTTTAGTTTTCAATATAACTGTGTGTGTGTGTGTGCTGCCTATATGACTGCATGCCAGAAGAGGGGACCAGAACCTAGGACAAGTCACCATGCACCCCCTGAGAATTACTTTAAAAAAAAAAAAAAAAAGGAAATTCTAATCACAGATATCTGTGGGGCTGTCAGAGTGCTTTATAAGGCTTACTGTAAATAATAAAAATTGTGTGTCCTTTACCAAAAAACAGAAGGGAATGGAGGTGGTACCCCTGCATGTTTGTTGTCTGCATGTCTACTTCCTTGTTCGGTCACTGGCTTGCACATTGACACTTTGACCTCATTAAGATGAAAGGCGACCTTTTTGTGGCAGCAAAAAAAACCTCCCTGGAGGTTTGGTGGCCTACCACCTACACAAGCTCAGGCACGGAAAATAAATTAATAAAGATCTCTGAAACACAAATCTGGGGCTGGTACTAGCTGGCCATGGAATCCTATACACACACATGGAGTATTAATTTACAAGCAGCTACATCATTACCTGTGGGGGAGAGAGACATGAAAGAGTTTCCACAGCCTTTTTATTGGTGGTCAGGGTTAGGATTTCTTGTTTATTTCATTGTTTGTTTGTTTGTTTGTTTGTTTGATTGATTTCATTTTTTTTTTTTTGAGACAGGGTTTCTCTGTGTAGCCTTGGCTGTCCTGGAACTCACTTTGTGGACCAGGCTGACCTTGAACTTAGAAATCTGCGTGCCTCTGCCTCCCAAGTGCTGGGATTATAGGCATGCGCCACCACGCCAGGCTCATACACACGGTTTTTTAAATATATTTTTATTACGTATTTTCCTCAATTACATTTCCAATGCTATCCCAAATGTCCTCCATACCCTCCCCCCCCCTTGTTTTCTTAAAGAGAGTATTACAGTAGACCTGAGGCAATTGTGGACCACACCTTTAGCCTCAGGAGGATTTCTGCATTCAAGGTCACCCTGGCTTACAGAGTGACATCCAAGTCAGCCAGGGCTACACAAAGAAACCCTACCTGAGAAAAAAATAATAATTGAAAGAAAGAAAGAAAGAAAGAAAGAAAGAAAGAAAGAAAGAAAGAAAGAAACAAACAAACAAAGAAAGAAACAAAGAAAGAAACAAAGAGAGAGAGAGAGATTGAGAGAGAGAGAGAGGAGAGAGAAAGAGAGAGGGAAAGAAAAGGGGTGCTCCACCACACCTGGCTTCCTTGTTTATTTCTAAGAATCCTTGGAAATATGATTTCTTTAATCTGTGTACCCAAGACTAACCCACACACACACATGCACACAAACATGGAGTGAGAGAGAAAGATAAGGAGGAATGACAGGAATTTTACTTTACAAAAAAAGGAAAAAGAATTAGAAAAATTTAAAGAAATTATACAGAAGCCCACTTGATGTCAAGTAACAGTAATCACAGCAGAAATATTGCACACACACACACACAGACACACACACAGAAACACACACACTGTCATTAAATCCAACATGCCTTCATGATCAAAGTTCTTTAGTCAATAGTACTAGAAGGAACATGTGTCCAGGGCTGGTGAGATGGTTCAGTGAGGACGAGCACTGACTGCTCTTCCAAATGTACTGAGTTCAAATCCCAGCAACCACATGGTCCCTCACAACCACCCATAATGAGATCTGATACCCTATTCTGGTGCGTTTGAAGACAGCTACAGTGAACTTATACTAATAAATAAATCTTTTGCCTGAGCAAGTGGGCTTGGCTAGAGCAAACAGAGGTCCTAAGCTCAATTCCCAACAATCACATGAAGGATCACAACTATCTGTACAACTAAAGTGTGTACTCATATACATAAAATACATAAATCTTGAAAGAAAGAAAGAAAGAAAGAAAGAAAGAAAGAAAGAAAGAAAGAAAGAAAGAAAGAAAGAAAGAAAGAAGGAAGGAAGGAAGGAAGGAAGGAAGGAAGGAACGAAGGAAGGAAGGAAGGAAAGAAAGAAAGAAAGAAAGAAAGAAAGAAAGAAAGAAAGAAAGAAAGAAAGAAAGAGAGAAGAAAAGAAAAGGAGAGCGACACAGAGACAGACAGAGACACACAGAGAGATTGACAGAGAGAGAAAGAGAAAGAGAGATGGAAAGAAAGATACTTTCAGAAAAAAAATTAGAAAAAAATTAAAGAAATTACACACAAGCCCACTAGATGGCAAGTAACTGCAATCCCAGCAGAAGTATTGCACACATACACACACAGAAACACACACAAACTCTGTCATTAAATCCAACGTGCCTTCATGATCAAAGTTCTTTAGTCAATAGTACTAGAAGGAACATAAGTCGGCGGCTGGTGAGATGGTTCAGTGGGTAAGAGCACCGACTGCTCTTCCAAAAGTACTGAGTCAAATCCCAGCAACCACATGGTGGCTCACAACAACCCACAATGAGATCTGATACCCTATCCTGGTGGGTTTGAAGACATCTACTGTGAACTTATACTAATAAATAAATCTTTGGCCTGAGCAAATGGGCTTGGCTAGAGCAAGCAGAGGTCCTAATTTCATTTCCCAACAATCACATTAACGATCACAACCATCTTTACAACTAAACTGTGTACTCATATACATAAAATAAATAAATCTCGGAAGGAAGGAAGGAAGGAAGGAAGGAAGGAAGGAAGAGAAGAATGAAAGAAACATATGTTGGTAAAATAAAAGCCAGAACCTTTTCTGCTTTTGTTTTCTTGATCCTAGAGATAGGGTTTCTCTTGGTGTAGCCCTGGCAGTCCTTTCTGGAACTATCAGTGTAGGCTTGGGTAGCCTCAAACTCACAGAGGTCCTCTCTGCCTGCTTGCCTGCCAGCCTCTGCCACCCACACAGCCTGGCAGAAGCCAGAATCTCTTTTTCCCTCCTATTTATATATTTCTTAGTTTGTTTGTTTGCTTGCTTGCTTGTTTGCTGTTATTACTTTTAGTTTTCAATATAACTGTGTGTGTGTGTGTGCTGCCTATATGACTGCATGCCAGAAGAGGGGACCAGAACCTAGGACAAGTCACCATGCACCCCCTGAGAATTACTTTAAAAAAAAAAAAAAAGGAAATTCTAATCACAGATATCTGTGGGGCTGTCAGAGTGCTTTATAAGGCTTACTGTAAATAATAAAAATTGTGTGTCCTTTACCAAAAAACAGAAGGGAATGGAGGTGGTACCCCTGCATGTTTGTTGTCTGCATGTCTACTTCCTTGTTCGGTCACTGGCTTGCACATTGACACTTTGACCTCATTAAGATGAAAGGCGACCTTTTTGTGGCAGCAAAAAAAACCTCCCTGGAGGTTTGGTGGCCTACCACCTACACAAGCTCAGGCACGGAAAATAAATTAATAAAGATCTCTGAAACACAAATCTGGGGCTGGTACTAGCTGGCCATGGAATCCTATACACACACATGGAGTATTAATTTACAAGCAGCTACATCATTACCTGTGGGGGAGAGAGACATGAAAGAGTTTCCACAGCCTTTTTATTGGTGGTCAGGGTTAGGATTTCTTGTTTATTTCATTGTTTGTTTGTTTGTTTGTTTGTTTGATTGATTTCATTTTTTTTTTTTGAGACAGGGTTTCTCTGTGTAGCCTTGGCTGTCCTGGAACTCACTTTGTGGACCAGGCTGACCTTGAACTTAGAAATCTGCCTGCCTCTGCCTCCCAAGTGCTGGGATTATAGGCATGCGCCACCACGCCCGGCTCATACACACGGTTTTTTAAATATATTTTTATTACGTATTTTCCTCAATTACATTTCCAATGCTATCCCAAATGTCCTCCATACCCTCCCCCCCCTTGTTTTCTTAAAGAGAGTATTACAGTAGACCTGAGGCAATTGTGGACCACACCTTTAGCCTCAGGAGGATTTCTGCATTCAAGGTCACCCTGGCTTACAGAGTGACATCCAAGTCAGCCAGGGCTACACAAAGAAACCCTACCTGAGAAAAAAATAATAATTGAAAGAAAGAAAGAAAGAAAGAAAGAAAGAAAGAAAGAAAGAAAGAAAGAAACAAAGAAAGAAACAAAGAAAGAAACAAAGAAAGAAACAAAGAGAGAGAGAGAGATTGAGAGAGAGAGAGAGGAGAGAGAAAGAGAGAGGGAAAGAAAAGGGGTGCTCCACCACACCTGGCTTCCTTGTTTATTTCTAAGAATCCTTGGAAATATGATTTCTTTAATCTGTGTACCCAAGACTAACACACACACACACATGCACACAAACATGGAGTGAGAGAGAAAGATAAGGAGGAATGACAGGAATTTTACTTTACAAAAAAAGGAAAAAGAATTAGAAAAA
This sequence comes from Mus caroli, assembly GCF_978045245.1. Classification (NCBI taxonomy): domain Eukaryota; kingdom Metazoa; phylum Chordata; class Mammalia; order Rodentia; family Muridae; genus Mus; species Mus caroli. The sequence continues at coordinate 860,543 of NW_028227288.1, read as the reverse complement.
TTTAAAGAAATTATACAGAAGCCCACTTGATGTCAAGTAACAGTAATCACAGCAGAAATATTGCACACACACACACACAGACACACACACAGAAACACACACACTGTCATTAAATCCAACATGCCTTCATGATCAAAGTTCTTTAGTCAATAGTACTAGAAGGAACATGTGTCCAGGGCTGGTGAGATGGTTCAGTGAGGACGAGCACTGACTGCTCTTCCAAATGTACTGAGTTCAAATCCCAGCAACCACATGGTCCCTCACAACCACCCATAATGAGATCTGATACCCTATTCTGGTGCGTTTGAAGACAGCTACAGTGAACTTATACTAATAAATAAATCTTTTGCCTGAGCAAGTGGGCTTGGCTAGAGCAAACAGAGGTCCTAAGCTCAATTCCCAACAATCACATGAAGGATCACAACTATCTGTACAACTAAAGTGTGTACTCATATACATAAAATACATAAATCTTGAAAGAAAGAAAGAAAGAAAGAAAGAAAGAAAGAAAGAAAGAAAGAAAGAAAGAAGGAAGGAAGGAAGGAAGGAAGGAAGGAAGGAAGGAAGGAAGGAAGGAAGGAAGGAAGGAAGGAAAGAAAGAAAGAAAGAAAGAAAGAAAGAAAGAAAGAAAGAAAGAAAGAAAGAAAGAAAGAAAGAAAGAAAGAGAGAAGAAAAGAAAAGGAGAGCGACACAGAGACAGACAGAGACACACAGAGAGATTGACAGAGAGAGAAAGAGAAAGAGAGATGGAAAGAAAGATACTTTCAGAAAAAAAATTAGAAAAAAATTAAAGAAATTACACACAAGCCCACTAGATGGCAAGTAACTGCAATCCCAGCAGAAGTATTGCACACATACACACACAGAAACACACACAAACTCTGTCATTAAATCCAACGTGCCTTCATGATCAAAGTTCTTTAGTCAATAGTACTAGAAGGAACATAAGTCGGCGGCTGGTGAGATGGTTCAGTGGGTAAGAGCACCGACTGCTCTTCCAAAAGTACTGAGTCAAATCCCAGC
>NW_028227288.1:847020-854520 GCF_978045245.1 Mus caroli | reverse complement strand
GATGTCAAGTAACAGTAATCACAGCAGAAATATTGCATGCACACACACACAGACACACACACAGAAACACACACACTGTCATTAAATCCAACATGCCTTCATGATCAAAGTTCTTTAGTCAATAGTACTAGAAGGAACATGTGTCCAGGGCTGGTGAGATGGTTCAGTGAGGAAGAGCACTGACTGCTCTTCCAAATGTACTGAGTTCAAATCCCAGCAACCACATGGACCCTCACAACCACCCATAATTAGATCTGATACCCTATCCTGGTGCGTTTGAAGACAGCTACAGTGAAGTTATACTAATAAATAAATCCTTTGCCTGAGCAAGTGCGCTTGGCTAGAGCAAACAGAGGTCCTAAGCTCAATTCCCAACAATCACATGAAGGATCACAACTATCTGTACAACTAAAGTGTGTACTCATATACATAAAATACATAAATCTTGAAAGAAAGAAAGAAAGAAAGAAAGAAAGAAAGAAAGAAAGAAAGAAAGAAAGTCAGAAGGAAGGAAGGAAGGAAGGAAGGAAGGAAGGAAGGAAGGAAGGAAGGAAGGAAGGAAGGAAAGAAAGAAAGAAAGAAAGAAAGAAAGAAAGAAAGAAAGAAAGAAAGAAAGAAAGAAAGAAACAAAGAAACAAAGAAACAAAGAAGAAAAGAAAAGGAGAGAGACACCGAGACAGACAGAGACACACAGAGAGAGAGACAGAGAGAGAAAGAGAAAGAGAGATGGAAAGAAAGATACTTTCAGAAAAAAAATTAGAAAAAAATTAAAGAAATTACACACAAGCCCACTAGATGGCAAGTAACTGCAATCCCAGCAGAAGTATTGCACACATACACACAGAGAAACACACACAAACTCTGTCATTAAATCCAACGTGCCTTCATGATCAAAGTTCTTTAGTCAATAGTACTAGAAGGAACATAAGTCGGGGGCTGGTGAGATGGTTCAGAGGGTAAGAGCACTGACTGCTCTTCCAAAGGTACTGAGTCAAATCCCAGCAACCACATGGTGGCTCACAACAACCCACAATGAGATCTGATACCCTATCCTGGTGGGTTTGAAGACATCTACTGTGAACTTATACTAATAAATAAATCTTTGGCCTGAGTAAATGGGCTTGGCTAGAGCAAGCAGAGGTCCTAATTTCATTTCCCAACAATCACATTAACGATCACAACCATCTTTACAACTAAAGTGTGTACTCATATACATAAAATAAATAAATCTCGGAAGGGAGGAAGGAAGGAAGGAAGGAAGGAAGGAAGGAAGGAAGGAAGGAAGGAAGGAAGGAAGGAAGGAAGGGAAGAATGAAAGAAACATATGTTGGTAAAATAAAAGCCAGAACCTTTTCTGCTTTTGTTTTCTTGATCCTAGAGATAGGGTTTCTCTTGGTGTAGCCCTGGCAGTCCTTTCTGGAACTATCAGTGTAGGCTTGGGTAGCCTCAAACTCACAGAGGTCCTCTCTGCCTGCTTGCCTGCCAGCCTCTGCCACCCACACAGCCTGGCAGAAGCCAGAATCTCTTTTTCCCTCCTATTTATATATTTCTTAGTTTGTTTGTTTGCTTGCTTGCTTGTTTGCTGTTATTACTTTTAGTTTTCAATGTAAGTGTGTGTGTGTGTGTGCTGCCTATATGACTACATGCCAGAAGAGGGCACCAGAACCTAGGACAAGTCACCATGCACCCCCTGAGAATTACTTTTTAAAAAAAAAAAAAAGGAAATTCTAATCACAGATATCTGTGGGGCTGTCAGAGTGCTTTATAAGGCTTACTGTAAATAATAAAAATTGTGTGTCCTTTACCAAAAAACAGAAGGGAATGGAGGTGGTACCCCTGCATGTTTGTTGTCTGCATGTCTACTTCCTTGTTCGGTCACTGGCTTGCACATTGACACTTTGACCTCATTAAGATGAAAGGCGACCTTTTTGTGGCAGCAAAAAAAACCTCCCTGGAGGTTTGGTGGCCTACCACCTACACAAGCTCAGGCACGGAAAATAAATTAATAAAGATCTCTGAAACACAAATCTGGGGCTGGTACTAGCTGGCCATGGAATCCTATACACACACATGGAGTATTAATTTACAAGCAGCTACATCATTACCTGTGGGGGAGAGAGACATGAAAGAGTTTCCACAGCCTTTTTATTGGTGGTCAGGGTTAGGATTTCTTGTTTATATCTTTGTTTTTTTGTTTGTTTGTTTGATTGATTTCATTTTTTTTTTTTGAGACAGGGTTTCTCTGTGTAGCCTTGGCTGTCCTGGAACTCACTTTGTGGACCAGGCTGACCTTGAACTTAGAAATCTGCCTGCCTCTGCCTCCCAAGTGCTGGGATTAAAGGCATGTGCCACCACGCCCGGCTCATACAGACGGTTTTTTAAATATTTTTTTATTACGTATTTTCCTCAATTACATTTCCAATGCTATCCCAAATGTCCTCCATACCCTCCCCCCCCTTGTTTTCTTAAAGAGAGTATTACAGTAGACCTGAGGCAATTGTGGACCACACCTTTAGCCTCAGGAGGATTTCTGCATTCAAGGTCACCCTGGCTTACAGAGTGACAACCAAGTCAGCCAGGGCTACACAAAGAAACCCTACCTGAGAAAAAAATAATAATTGAAAGAAAGAAAGAAAGAAAGAAAGAAAGAAAGAAAGAAAGAAAGAAAGAAACAAAGAAAGAAACAAAGAAAGAAACAAAGAAAGAAACAAAGAGAGAGAGAGAGATTGAGAGAGAGAGAGAGAGAGAGAGAGAGAGAGAGGAGAGAGAAAGAGAGAGGGAAAGAAAAGGGGTGCTCCACCACACCTGGCTTCCTTGTTTATTTCTAAGAATCCTTGGAAATATGATTTCTTTAATCTGTGTACCCAAGACTAACACACACACACACATGCACACAAACATGGAGTGAGAGAGAAAGATAAGGAGGAATGACAGGAATTTTACTTTACAAAAAAAGAATTAGAAAAATTTAAAGAAATTATACAGAAGCCCACTTGATGACAAGTAACAGTAATCACAGCAGAAATATTGCACACACACACACACAGACACACACACAGAAACACACACACTGTCATTAAATCCAACATGCCTTCATGATCAAAGTTCTTTAGTCAATAGTACTAGAAGGAACATGTGTCCAGGGCTGGTGAGATGGTTCAGTGAGGAAGAGCACTGACTGCTCTTCCAAATGTACTGAGTTCAAATCCCAGCAACCACATGGACCCTCACAACCACCCATAATGAGATCTGATACCCTATCCTGGTGCGTTTGAAGACAGCTACAGTGAACTTATACTAATAAATAAATCTTTTGCCTGAGCAAGTGGGCTTGGCTAGAGCAAACAGAGGTCCTAAGCTCAATTCCCAACAATCACATGAAGGATCACAACTATCTGTACAACTAAAGTGTGTACTCATATACATAAAATACATAAATCTTGAAAGAAAGAAAGAAAGAAAGAAAGAAAGAAAGAAAGAAAGAAAGAAAGAAAGAAAGAAAGAAAGAAAGAAAGAAAGTCAGAAGGAAGGAAGGAAGGAAGGAAGGAAGGAAGGAAGGAAGGAAGGAAGGAAAGAAAGAAAGAAAGAAAGAAAGAAAGAAAGAAAGAAAGAAAGAAAGAAAGAAAGAAAGAAACAAAGAAGAAAAGAAAAGGAGAGAGACACCGAGACAGACAGAGACACACAGAGAGAGAGACAGAGAGAGAAAGAGAAAGAGAGATGGAAAGAAAGATACTTTCAGAAAAAAAATTAGAAAAAAATTAAAGAAATTACACACAAGCCCACTAGATGGCAAGTAACTGCAATCCCAGCAGAAGTATTGCACACATACACACAGAGAAACACACACAAACTCTGTCATTAAATCCAACGTGCCTTCATGATCAAAGTTCTTTAGTCAATAGTACTAGAAGGAACATAAGTCGGGGGCTGGTGAGATGGTTCAGTGGGTAAAAGCACCAACTGCTCTTCCAAAGGTACTGAGTCAAATCCCAGCAACCACATGGTGGCTCACAACAACCCACAATGAGATCTGATACCCTATCCTGGTGGGTTTGAAGACATCTACTGTGAACTTATACTAATAAATAAATCTATGGCCTGAGCAAATGGGCTTGGGTAGAGCAAGCAGAGGTCCTAATTTCATTTCCCAACAATCACATTAACGATCACAACCATCTTTACAACTAAAGTGTGTACTCATATACATAAAATAAATAAATCTCGGAAGGAAGGTAGGAAGGAAGGAAGGAAGGAAGGAAGGAAGGAAGGAAGGAAGGAAGGAAGGAAGGAAGGAAGGAAGGAAGAGAAGAATGAAAGAAACATATGTTGGTAAAATAAAAGCCAGAACCTTTTCTGCTTTTCTTTTCTTGATCCTAGAGATAGGGTTTCTCTTGGTGTACTCATATACATAAAATAAATAAATCTCGGAAGGAAGGAAGGAAGGAAGGAAGGAAGGAAGGAAGGAAGGAAGGAAGGAAGGAAGGAAGGAAGGAAGAGAAGAATGAAAGAAACATATGTTGGTAAAATAAAAGCCAGAACCTTTTCTGCTTTTGTTTTCTTGATCCTAGAGATAGGGTTTCTCTTGGTGTAGCCCTGGCAGTCCTTTCTGGAACTATCAGTGTAGGCTTGGGTAGCCTCAAACTCACAGAGGTCCTCTCTGCCTGCTTGCCTGCCAGCCTCTGCCACCCACACAGCCTGGCAGAAGCCAGAATCTCTTTTTCCCTCCTATTTATATATTTCTTAGTTTGTTTGTTTGCTTGCTTGCTTGTTTGCTGTTATTACTTTAAGTTTTCAATATAACTGTGTGTGTGTGTGTGCTGCCTATATGACTGCATGCCAGAAGAGGGGACCAGAACCTAGGACAAGTCACCATGCACCCCCTGAGAATTACTTTAAAAAAAAAAAAAAGGAAATTCTAATCACAGATATCTGTGGGGCTGTCAGAGTGCTTTATAAGGCTTACTGTAAATAATAAAAATTGTGTGTCCTTTACCAAAAAACAGAAGGGAATGGAGGTGGTACCCCTGCATGTTTGTTGTCTGCATGTCTACTTCCTTGTTCGGTCACTGGCTTGCACATTGACACTTTGACCATATTAAGATGAAAGGCGACCTTTTTGTGGCAGCAAAAAAAACCTCCCTGGAGGTTTGGTGGCCTACCACCTACACAAGCTCAGGCACGGAAAATAAATTAATAAAGATCTCTGAAACACAAATCTGGGGCTGGTACTAGCTGGCCATGGAATCCTATACACACACATGGAGTATTAATTTACAAGCAGCTACATCATTACCTGTGAGGGAGAGAGACATGAAAGAGTTTCCACAGCCTTTTTATTGGTGGTCAGGGTTAGGATTTCTTGTTTATTTCTTTGTTTGTTTGTTTGATTTCATTTTTTTTTTTTTGAGACAGGGTTTCTCTGTGTAGCCTTGGCTGTCCTGGAACTCACTTTGTGGACCAGGCTGGCCTTGAACTTAGAAATCTGCCTGCCTCTGCCTCCCAAGTGCTGGGATTAAAGGCGTGTGCCACCACACCCGGCTCATACACACGTTTTTTTAAATATTTTTTTATTACGTATTTTCCTCAATTACATTTCCAATGCTATCCCAAATGTCCTCCATACCCTCCCCCCCCCTTGTTTTCTTAAAGAGAGAATTACAGTAGACCTGAGGCAATTGTGGACCACACCTTTAGCCTCAGGAGGATTTCTGCATTCAAGGTCACCCTGGCTTACAGAGTGACATCCAAGTCAGCCAGGGCTACACAAAGAAAACCTACCTGAGAAAAAAATAATAATTGAAAGAAAGAAAGAAAGAAAGAAAGAAAGAAAGAAAGAAAGAAAGAAACAAAGAAACAAAGAAACAAAGAAACAAAGAAACAAAGAAACAAACAAAGAAACAAACAAAGAAACAAACAAAGAAAGAAACAAAGAGAGAGAGAGAGATTGAGAGAGAGAGGAGAGAGAGAGAGGGAAAGAAAAGGGGTGCTCCACCACACCTGGCTTCCTTGTTTATTTCTAAGAATCCTTGGAAATATGATTTCTTTAATCTGTGTACCCAAGACTAACACACACACACACATGCAAACAAACATGGAGTGAGAGAGAAAGATAAGGAGGAATGACAGGAATTTTACTTTACAAAAAAAGAAAAAAGAATTAGAAAAATTTAAAGAAATTATACAGAAGCCCACTTGATGTCAAGTAACAGTAATCACAGCAGAAATATTGCACACACACATACACAGACACACACACAGAAACACACACTGTCATTAAATCCAACATGCCTTCATGATCAAAGTTCTTTAGTCAATAGTACTAGAAGGAACATGTGTCCAGGGCTGGTGAGATGGTTCAGTGGGGAAGAGCACTGACTGCTCTTCCAAATGTACTGAGTTCAAATCCCAGCAACCACATGGTCCCTCACAACCACCCATAATGAGATCTGATACCCTATCCTGGTGCGTTTGAAGACAGCTACAGTGAACTTACACTAATAAATAAATCTTTTGCCTGAGCAAGTGGGCTTGGCTAGAGCAAACAGAGGTCCTAAGCTCAATTCCCAACAATCACATGAAGGATCACAACTATCTGTACAACTAAAGTGTGTACTCATATACATAAAATACATAAATCTTGAAAGAAAGAAAGAAAGAAAGAAAGAAAGAAAGAAAGAAAGAAAGAAAGAGAGAAAGAGAGAAAGAAAGAATGAAGAAAAGAAAAGGAGAGAGACACAGAGACAGACAGAGACACACAGAGAGAGAGACAGAGAGAGAAAGAGAAAGAGAGATGGAAAGAAAGATACTTTCAGAAAAAAAATTAGAAAAAAATTAAAGAAATTACACACAAGCCCACTAGATGGCAAGTAACTGCAATCCCAGCAGAAGTATTGCACACATACACACACAGAAACAAACACAAACTCTGTCATTAAATCCAACGTGCCTTCATAATCAAAGTTCTTTAGTCAATAGTACTAGAAGGAACATAAGTCGGGGGCTGGTGAGATGGTTCAGTGGGTAAGAGCACCGACTGCTCTTCCAAAGGTACTGAGTTCAAATCCCAGCAACCACATGGTGGCTCACAACAACCCACAATGAGATCTGATACCCTATCCTGGTGGGTTTGAAGACATCTACTGTGAACTTATACTAATAAATAAATCTTTGGCCTGAGCAAATGGGCTTGGCTAGAGCAAGCAGAGGTCCTAATTTCATTTCCCAACAATCACATTAACGATCACAACCATCTTTACAGCTAAAGTGTGTACTCATATACATAAAATAAATAAATCTCGGAAAGAAGGAAGGAAGGAAGGAAGGAAGGAAGGAAGGAAGGAAGGAAGGAAGGAAGGAAGGAAGGAAGGAAGGAAGGAAGAGAAGAATGAAAGAAACATATGTTGGTAAAATAAAAGCCAGAACCTTTTCTGCTTTTCTTTTCTTGATCCTAGAGATAGGGTTTCTCTTGGTGTACTCATATACATAAAATAAATAAATCTC
>NW_028227288.1:819520-842020 GCF_978045245.1 Mus caroli | reverse complement strand
ACACAGAGACAGACAGAGACACACAGAGAGAGAGACAGAGAGAGAAAGAGAAAGAGAGATGGAAAGAAAGATACTTTCAGAAAAAAAATTAGAAAAAAATTAAAGAAATTACACACAAGCCCACTAGATGGCAAGTAACTGCAATCCCAGCAGAAGTATTGCACACATACACACACAGAAACACACACAAACTCTGTCATTAAATCCAACGTGCCTTCATGATCAAAGTTCTTTAGTCAATAGTACTAGAAGGAACATAAGTCGGGGGCTGGTGAGATGGTTCAGTGGGTAAGAGCACCGACTGCTCTTCCAAAGGTACTGAGTTCAAATCCCAGCAACCACATGGTGGCTCACAACAACCCACAATGAGATCTGATACCCTATCCTGGTGGGTTTGAAGACATCTACTGTGAACTTATACTAATAAATAAATCTTTGGCCTGAGCAAATGGGCTTGGGTAGAGCAAGCAGAGGTCCTAATTTCATTTCCCAACAATCACATTAACGATCACAACCATCTTTACAACTAAAGTGTGTACTCATATACATAAAATAAATAAATCTCGGAAGGAAGGAAGGAAGGAAGGAAGGAAGGAAGGAAGGAAGGAAGGAAGGAAGGAAGGAAGGAAGGAAGGAAGGAAGGAAGGAAGAGAAGAATGAAAGAAACATATGTTGGTAAAATAAAAGCCAGAACCTTTTCTGCTTTTGTTTTCTTGATCCTAGAGATAGGGTTTCTCTTGGTGTACTCATATATATAAAATAAATAAATCTCGGAAGGAAGGAAGGAAGGAAGGAAGGAAGGAAGGAAGGAAGGAAGGAAGGAAGGAAGAGAAGAATGAAAGAAACATATGTTGGTAAAATAAAAGCCAGAACCTTTTCTGCTTTTGTTTTCTTGATCCTAGAGATAGGGTTTTTCTTGGTGTAGCCCTGGCAGTCCTTTCTGGAACTATCAGTGTAGGCTTGGGTAGCCTCAAACTCACAGAGGTCCTCTCTGCCTGCTTGCCTGCCAGCCTCTGCCACCCACACAGCCTGGCAGAAGCCAGAATCTCTTTTTCCCTCCTATTTATATATTTCTTAGTTTGTTTGTTTGCTTGCTTGCTTGTTTGCTGTTATTACTTTTAGTTTTCAATGTAAGTGTGTGTGTGTGTGTGCTGCCTATATGACTACATGCCAGAAGAGGGCACCAGAACCTAGGACAAGTCACCATGCTCACCCTGAGAATTACTTTTAAAAAAAAAAAAAAAAGGAAATTCTAATCACAGATATCTGTGGGGCTGTCAGAGTGCTTTATAAGGCTTACTGTAAATAATAAAAATTGTGTGTCCTTTACCAAAAAACAGAAGGGAATGGAGGTGGTACCCCTGCAGGTTTGTTGTCTGCATGTCTACTTCCTTGTTCGGTCACTGGCTTGCACATTGACACTTTGACCTCATTAAGATGAAAGGCGATCTTTTTGTGGCAGCAAAAAAAACCTCCCTGGAGGTTTGGTGGCCTACCACCTACACAAGCTCAGGCACGGAAAATAAATTAATAAAGATCTCTGAAACACAAATCTGGGGCTGGTACTAGCTGGCCATGGAATCCTATACACACACATGGAGTATTAATTTACAAGCAGCTACATCATTACCTGTGAGGGAGAGAGACATGAAAGAGTTTCCACAGCCTTTTTATTGGTGGTCAGGGTTAGGATTTCTTGTTTATTTGTTTGTTTGTTTGTTTGTTTGTTTTTTTGATTTCATTTTTTTTTTTTTTTTGAGACAGGGTTTCTCTGTGTAGCCTTGGCTGTCCTGGAACTCACTTTGTGGACCAGGCTGGCCTTGAACTTAGAAATCTGCCTGCCTCTGCCTCCCAAGTGCTGGGATTAAAGGCGTGTGCCACCACACCCGGCTCATACACACGTTTTTTTAAATATTTTTTTATTACGTATTTTCCTCAATTACATTTCCAATGCTATCCCAAATGTCCTCCATACCCTCCCACCCCCCTTGTTTTCTTAAAGAGAGAATTACAGTAGACCTGAGGCAATTGTGGACCACACCTTTAGCCTCAGGAGGATTTCTGCATTCAAGGTCACCCTGGATTACAGAGTGACATCCAAGTCAGCCAGTGCTACACAAAGATAACCTACCTGAGAAAAAAATAATAATTGAAAGAAAGAAAGAAAGAAAGAAAGAAAGAAAGAAAGAAAGAAAGAAAGAAACAAAGAAAGAAACAAAGAAAGAAAGAAACAAACAAAGAGAGAGAGAGAGAGAGAGAGAGGAGAGAGAAAGAGAGAGGGAAAGAAAAGGGGTGCTCCACCACACCTGGCTTCCTTGTTTATTTCTAAGAATCCTTGGAAATATGATTTCTTTAATCTGTGTACCCAAGACTAACACACACACACACATGCACACAAACATGGAGTGAGAGAGAAAGATAAGGAGGTATGACAGGAATTTTACTTTACAAAAAAAGAAAAAAGAATTAGAAAAATTTAAAGAAATTATACAGAAGCCCACTTGATGTCAAGTAACAGTAATCACAGCAGAAATATTGCACACACACACACACAGACACACACACAGAAACAAACACTGTCATTAAATCCAACATGCCTTCATGATCAAAGTTCTTTAGTCAATAGTACTAGAAGGAACATGTGTCCAGGGCTGGTGAGATGGTTCAGTGGGGAAGAGCACTGACTGCTCTTCCAAATGTACTGAGTTCAAATCCCAGCAACCACATGGTCCCTCACAACCACCCATAATGAGATCTGATACCCTATCCTGGTGCGTTTGAAGACAGCTACAGTGAACTTATACTAATAAATAAATCTTTTGCCTGAGCAAGTGGGCTTGGCTAGAGCAAACAGAGGTCCTAAGCTCAATTCCCAACAATCACATGAAGGATCACAACTATCTGTACAACTAAAGTGTGTACTCATATACATAAAATACATAAATCTTGAAAGAAAGAAAGAAAGAAAGAAAGAAAGAAAGAAAGAAAGAAAGAAAGAAAGAAAGAAGGAAGGAAGGAAGGAAGGAAGGAAGGAAGGAAGGAAAGAAAGAAAGAAAGAAAGAAAGAAAGAAAGAAAGAAAGAAAGAAAGAAAGAAAGAAAGAAGAAAAGAAAAGGAGAGAGACACAGAGACAGACAGAGACACACAGAGAGAGAGACAGAGAGAGAAAGAGAAAGAGAGATGGAAAGAAAGATACTTTCAGAAAAAAAATTAGAAAAAAATTAAAGAAATTACACACAAGCCCACTAGATGGCAAGTAACTGCAATCCCAGCAGAAGTATTGCACACATACACACACAGAAACACACACAAACTCTGTCATTAAATCCAACGTGCCTTCATGATCAAAGTTCTTTAGTCAATAGTACTAGAAGGAACATAAGTCGGGGGCTGGTGAGATGGTTCAGTGGGTAAGAGCACCGACTGCTCTTCCAAAGGTACTGAGTTCAAATCCCAGCAACCACATGGTGGCTCACAACAACCCACAATGAGATCTGATACCCTATCCTGGTGGGTTTGAAGACATCTACTGTGAACTTATACTAATAAATAAATCTTTGGCCTGAGCAAATGGGCTTGGGTAGAGCAAGCAGAGGTCCTAATTTCATTTCCCAACAATCACATTAACGATCACAACCATCTTTACAACTAAAGTGTGTACTCATATACATAAAATAAATAAATCTCGGAAGGAAGGAAGGAAGGAAGGAAGGAAGGAAGGAAGGAAGGAAGGAAGGAAGGAAGGAAGGAAGGAAGGAAGGAAGGAAGGAAGGAAGGAAGAGAAGAATGAAAGAAACATATGTTGGTAAAATAAAAGCCAGAACCTTTTCTGCTTTTCTTTTCTTGATCCTAGAGATAGGGTTTCTCTTGGTGTACTCATATACATAAAATAAATAAATCTCGGAAGGAAGGAAGGAAGGAAGGAAGGAAGGAAGGAAGGAAGGAAGGAAGGAAGGAAGGAAGGAAGGAAGAGAAGAATGAAAGAAACATATGTTGGTAAAATAAAAGCCAGAACCTTTTCTGCTTTTGTTTTCTTGATCCTAGAGATAGGGTTTCTCTTGGTGTAGCCCTGGCAGTCCTTTCTGGAACTATTAGTGTAGGCTTGGGTAGCCTCAAACTCACAGAGGTCCTCTCTGCCTGCTTGCCTGCCAGCCTCTGCCACCCACACAGCCTGGCAGAAGCCAGAATCTCTTTTTCCCTCCTATTTATATATTTCTTAGTTTGTTTGTTTGCTTGCTTGCTTGTTTGCTGTTATTACTTTTAGTTTTCAATGTAAGTGTGTGTGTGTGTGTGCTGCCTATATGACTACATGCCAGAAGAGGGCACCAGAACCTAGGACAAGTCACCATGCACCCCCTGAGAATTACTTTTTAAAAAAAAAAAAAAAAAAAGGAAATTCTAATCACAGATATCTGTGGGGCTGTCAGAGTGCTTTATAAGGCTTACTGTAAATAATAAAAATTGTGTGTCCTTTACCAAAAAACAGAAGGGAATGGAGGTGGTACCCCTGCATGTTTGTTGTCTGCATGTCTACTTCCTTGTTCGGTCACTGGCTTGCACATTGACACTTTGACCTCATTAAGATGAAAGGCGACCTTTTTGTGGCAGCAAAAAAAACCTCCCTGGAGGTTTGGTGGCCTACCACCTACACAAGCTCAGGCACGGAAAATAAATTAATAAAGATCTCTGAAACACAAATCTGGGGCTGGTACTAGCTGGCCATGGAATCCTATACACACACATGGAGTATTAATTTACAAGCAGCTACATCATTACCTGTGGGGGAGAGAGACATGAAAGAGTTTCCACAGCCTTTTTATTGGTGGTCAGGGTTAGGATTTCTTGTTTATTTCTTTGTTTGTTTGTTTGTTTGTTTGTTTGATTTCATTTTTTTTTTTTTTTTTGAGACAGGGTTTCTCTGTGTAGCCTTGGCTGTCCTGGAACTCACTTTGTGGACCAGGCTGGCCTTGAACTTAGAAATCTGCCTGCCTCTGCCTCCCAAGTGCTGGGATTAAAGGCGTGCGCCACCACACCCGGCTCATACACACGTTTTTTTAAATATTTTTTTATTACGTATTTTCCTCAATTACATTTCCAATGCTATCCCAAATGTCCTCCATACCCTCCCCCCCCCTTGTTTTCTTAAAGAGAGAATTACAGTAGACCTGAGGCAATTGTGGACCACACCTTTAGCCTCAGGAGGATTTCTGCATTCAAGGTCACCCTGGCTTACAGAGTGACATCCAAGTCAGCCAGGGCTACACAAAGAAAACCTACCTGAGAAAAAAATAATAATTGATAGGAAGAAAGAAAGAAAGAAAGAAAGAAAGAAAGAAAGAAAGAAAGAAAGAAAGAAACAAAGAAACAAAGAGAGAGAGGGAGAGAGAGGAGAGAGAAAGAGAGAGGGAAAGAAAAGGGGTGCTCCACCACACCTGGCTTCCTTGTTTATTTCTAAGAATCCTTGGAAATATGATTTCTTTAATCTGTGTACCCAAGACTAACACACACACACACATGCACACAAACATGGAGTGAGAGAGAAAGATAAGGAGGAATGACAGGAATTTTACTTCACAAAAAAAGAAAAAAGAATTAGAAAAATTTAAAGAAATTATACAGAAGCCCACTTGATGTCAAGTAACAGTAATCACAGCAGAAATATTGCACACACACACACACAGACACACACACAGAAACACACACTGTCATTAAATCCAACATGCCTTCATGATCAAAGTTCTTTAGTCAATAGTACTAGAAGGAACATGTGTCCAGGGCTGGTGAGATGGTTCAGTGGGGAAGAGCACTGACTGCTCTTCCAAATGTACTGAGTTCAAATCCCAGCAACCACATGGTCCCTCACAACCACCCATAATGAGATCTGATACCCTATTCTGGTGCGTTTGAAGACAGCTACAGTGAACTTATACTAATAAATAAATCTTTTGCCTGAGCAAGTGGGCTTGGCTAGAGCAAACAGAGGTCCTAAGCTCAATTCCCAACAATCACATGAAGGATCACAACTATCTGTACAACTAAAGTGTGTACTCATATACATAAAATACATAAATCTTGAAAGAAAGAAAGAAAGAAAGAAAGAAAGAAAGAAAGAAAGAAAGAAAGAAAGAAAGAAAGAGAGAGAGAAAGAAAGAAAGAAGAAAAGAAAAGGAGAGAGACACAGAGACACACAGAGACACACAGAGAGAGAGACAGAGAGAGAAAGAGAAAGAGAGATGGAAAGAAAGATACTTTCAGAAAAAAAATTAGAAAAAAATTAAAGAAATTACACACAAGCCCACTAGATGGCAAGTAACTGCAATCCCAGCAGAAGTATTGCACACATACACACACAGAAACACACACAAACTCTGTCATTAAATCCAACGTGCCTTCATGATCAAAGTTCTTTAGTCAATAGTACTAGAAGGAACATAAGTCGGGGGCTGGTGAGATGGTTCAGTGGGTAAGAGCACCGACTGCTCTTCCAAAGGTACTGAGTTCAAATCCCAGCAACCACATGGTGGCTCACAACAACCCACAATGAGATCTGATACCCTATCCTGGTGGGTTTGAAGACATCTACTGTGAACTTATACTAATAAATAAATCTTTGGCCTGAGCAAATGGGCTTGGCTAGAGCAAGCAGAGGTCCTAATTTCATTTCCCAACAATCACATTAACGATCACAACCATCTTTACAACTAAACTGTGTACTCATATACATAAAATAAATAAATCTCGGAAGGAAGGAAGGAAGGAAGGAAGGAAGGAAGGAAGGAAGGAAGGAAGGAAGGAAGGAAGGAAGGAAGGAAGGAAGGAAGGAAGAGAAGAATGAAAGAAACATATGTTGGTAAAATAAAAGCCAGAACCTTTTCTGCTTTTGTTTTCTTGATCCTAGAGATAGGGTTTCTCTTGGTGTAGCCCTGGCAGTCCTTTCTGGAACTATCAGTGTAGGCTTGGGTAGCCTCAAACTCACAGAGGTCCTCTCTGCCTGCTTGCCTGCCAGCCTCTGCCACCCACACAGCCTGGCAGAAGCCAGAATCTCTTTTTCCCTCCTATTTATATATTTCTTAGTTTGTTTGTTTGCTTGCTTGCTTGTTTGCTGTTATTACTTTTAGTTTTCAATGTAAGTGTGTGTGTGTGTGTGTGCTGCCTATATGACTACATGCCAGAAGAGGGCACCAGAACCTAGGACAAGTCACCATGCACCCCCTGAGAATTACTTTAAAAAAAAAAAAAAAAAAAGGAAATTCTAATCACATAGAAGGTAGATATCTGTGGGGCTGTCAGAGTGCTTTATAAGGCTTACTGTAAATAATAAAAATTGTGTGTCCTTTACCAAAAAACAGAAGGGAATGGAGGTGGTACCCCTGCATGTTTGTTGTCTGCATGTCTACTTCCTTGTTCGGTCACTGGCTTGCACATTGACACTTTGACCTTATGAAGATGAAAGGCGACCTTTTGGTGGCAGCCATCTTGTCTGCTGAATGACCACCCTTCTCAAGATGGAGGTTGCTGACCTTCATGAGACCTATTGTTCCAGGTTGCTTGTGTTTCTTCCCCTTCTTTCCCAGCTACTAGTGGATTAGAACTTAACTGAATCTAGTGCAGAAGGGTGAGGAGTCATGAAAAGCCACCAGCAGCCATGGCACACATGTTTTTCTCTTGCTTTTTGTCTATTACTTCTTTATTATTTTTAGGAGGTGGGGGTCTTTCAAGACAGTGTTTCTCTGTGTAGCCCTGGGTGTCTTGGAACTCACTCTGTAGACCAGGATGGCCTGGAATGCACAAATCTGCCAGCCTCTGGGTCCAAAGTGGTAGGATTAAAGGTGTGCCCCACCACTGCCTGGCAGTCTATTAGTTTTAAATGCCAGATGAATCCATTCTTTTACATTTTTGGGTTGGTTTGTTAGCTGATTTGATTTTATGTTGTTTTCCTGGAGGTTTGGTGGCCTAACACCTACACAAGCTCAGGCCCGAATAATAAATAAGTAAAGATCTCTGAAACACAGATCTGGGGCTGGTAATAGCTGGTCATGGAATCAATAACACACACATGGAGTCATGGAGTATTAATTTACAAGCAGCTATATCCTCACCTGTGGGGGAGAGGGACATGAAACAATTTCCACAGCCTTTGTATTGGAGGTGATGGTGGTAATGGTTAGGATTCCTTCTCTCTTTCTTTCTTTCTTTCTTTCTTTCTTTCTTTCTTTCTTTCTTTATTTATTTATTTATTTATTTTGAAACAGGGTTTCTCTGTGTAGTCCTGGAACTCACTTTGTGGACATGGAATGACATGAATTTTAGGAAAAAGAGATATTAATGGCCGGGCGTGGTGGCTCATGCCTTTAATCCCAGCACTCGGGAGGCAGAGGCAGGCAGATTTCTGAGTTCGAGGCCAGCCTGGTCTACAAAGTGAGCTCCAGGACAGCCAGGGCTATACAGAGAAACCCTGTCTCATAAAAACCAAAAAAAAAAAAAAAAAGAGAGAGATATTAATGGATTAATATTACTTCTATACATACATACATACATACATACATACATACATACATACATATAATTATACATACACACATAATTTTTTCAAATAGAATTAGAGTAGACCTGAGGCAATTGTGGAACATACCTTTAACCTCGGGCAGATTTCTGTGTTCAAGGTCACCCTGGGTTACAGAGTTAGTGTCAAGTCAGCTAGGGCTACACAGAGAAACCGTATCTCAGTAAAAAGAAAAAAATAATAGAAAGAGAGAGAGAGAGAGAGAGAGAGAGAGAGAGAGAGAGAGAGAGATTTAAAAAAAAAAAAAACTTAGTCTGGGCAGTGGTGCTTTTAATCCCAGCATTTGGGAAGCAGAGGCAGACAGATTAATATGTTCAAGGCTATCATGGTCTACAGAGTAAGTTCCAGGACAGCCAGGGTTACAGAGAGAAAGTGCATCATGAAAAAACAAAGCTATATTAAATAAATAAAATTTAAAAATTAAAAAATAGCCGGGACTGGTGGCACATACCTTTAATCCCAGCACTCCGGAGGCAGAGATGGGAAGATTTCTGGGTTCAAGATCAGCCTGGTCTGCAAAGTGAGTTCCAGGACAGCCATGGCTATACAGAGAAACCCTGTTTCGTAAAACAAAAAATAAAATAAAATTAAATTAAATTAAAATTACAATTACAATTACAATTAAAAAGAATTAGAAAAAAAGATTACAGAAATCAAACATAAACCACTAGATGGCATGTAACCACAATTACAGCAGAAATATTGCACACACACACACACACACACACACAAACTCTGTCATAAAATCAAATGTGCCTTCATGATCAAAGTTCGATAGTCAATACTGCTAGAAGAATCATATGTCTGAAAATAAAAGCCAGAACCTTTTCTGCTTTTGTTTTCTTTTGTCCCAAGATAGGGTTTCACTTGATGTAGCCCTGGCATCCCTGCCTGGAACTTGCTCTGTAGGCTTGGGTAGCCTCAAACTCACAGAGGTCCTCTCTGCCTGCTTCTGCCACCTACACATCCAGGCAGAAGCTAGAATCTCTTTTTTTTTTTTTTTACCTTCTTTTCATTTATTTGTTTGTTTGTTATCATTACTATTAGTTTTCAATGTAAGTGTGTGTGTATGTGCTCTATCTGCTGCCTAGATGACTGCATGACAGAAGAAGGCACCAGAACCTAGGTGAATCCACCATGCAATTCCTGAAAATTAATTAAAAGAAAAAAAAAAAAAAGGAAATTCAAATCACATAGCAAGGAAAATTAATTAAAAAAAAGAAAGGAAATTCAAATCACATAGCAAGTAGAAATCTGCACAGCTGTCAGAGTGCTATTTAAGGCTTACTGTAAATAATAAAAATTGTTATGTCTTTTATCCAAAAACAGAAGGGAGGTGGTGTGCCTGCATATGGAAGGTGACAAGTGGGTGGCAGCCCTCTTGTCCTCTGACTGACATCTATCCTCATAAAGATGGAGGTGGCTGACTGTCACGTGACCTAATGCTCAAGGTAGCTTTTGTGTCCAGCCTCTAGGTGGCCTAGTTTGCATGTGCAGAAAGGTGAGGAGGCTCCCTAAAGCAGCCAGAACCCTTGACCATCCACAGACAGCCTCATACTGTCTTTTGTTATACTTTTAAATGCCAGACTCTGAATTGGTCAGTCTAAATTCTTTTGGTTTAATTAAATTATAATTAAAATGCATAATAAATGAAAAATATAACCAGTCATTCTGAAACTCCTTTTGTGTAACTCAGACTGTAGAATAAGCTAGCTGCAAAGTTACAGTGATCCACCTCCCTCTACCAGCACTGCCACAACCACTGCCTGTCAAAAGCAAAAATCATAAAAAGGAAGAGGGGAGAGGGAACAAAAAATAAGAAGATAAGAATCGTAGCCTGTCATAGTGGTGTACAACTTTCATGCCAGCATTTGAAAAGCAGAGGCAGGCTCTTACTGGATTGAGGCCTACAAAGTGTCTTCAAGACAGCCAGGGCTGCTTACACTAAGAAACTATATATGAAAAGAATAAATTTAAGAAAGAAAAAAAAAAAAGAAAAGAAAGAAAGAAAGAAAGAAAGAAAGAAAGAAAGAAAGAAAGAAAGAAAGAAAGAAAGAAAGAAAGAAAGGAAGGAAGGAAGGAAGGAAGGAAGGAAGAAAGAAAGGGAGAGGGGGGAACAGAGAGAGGGGGCAGAAGAAAAAAAGAAAGAAAAAAAGAAAAAGAGAAACAGGCAGACTTAGGAGGTAGTGTTACTTGATTGGAGATATCATTTCTCTGTGTAGGCAGGCAGGCAGGCAGGCAGGCAGACAGCCATAGTTGTTTGCTTTAGTTTAGCTTGGTTTGGTTTTCAGGAAGTGTTGCCGAGGTCATACACAAGCACAGGCCCAAGAAATAAATAAATAAATAAGAAACACACATCTGGGGGGGGGGGCTAGCTTGGCCATGGAGTCACACACACACACACACACACACACACACACACACACACACACACACACACTAATAAAATCAGGACATCCAGTGTCTTGGCCATCAATAGTGTGACATTCATGTCTTAAATTGCAAACCAGAAAGTCAGTTGCCCACGTACAAGTCTCTTTCTTCCAAGTAAGATGTCAGTTCCCAGGGAGGCCTTGGGAACTTAAACTTTACTCACTCACACCCTACTCAAAATAGAAGTCTGATTCTAAGTAGTCTGTGCACTGAATCGGTGGTGTGGGTGTCTCTCTTGTGTTAGGGCAGGGCGGGGGTTCCATCCCCAGTGCAGGTTCTAGGAGCAAATGCCAGAAAAGAAAAATACACATGTGCGGGTGTAGGAAATGCTGCTGGGTGGTCAGTTTGAGTCCAAGCCTATTGCAGATAACTATAGAACAAAGGAAGCAGTTCGATTGGTTTCTATCTTGATTGGTTTCTGAGGACACATGTAATCAATTCTGGCAGTAACAGCAGAAACAAGCTGTGAGAAAGTGTCCTTATAATAGTAGTTAACAGCACAAAATGGCAGGCTAGCCAGGTAAGAGGTTACCTAGCCCTTATCTAATCTGAAGTAGGCCTTCACATTCCATCTAGGCCTTACTCTTTTACCTATACCTTAACAGACAGCAGCTTTGCCCTCTGAGCCATCGCACAGGCATGTATAGATCAATGAATATCTTTCTCTGTATTCATTTATTTATGAGAGACAAAGTCTCTGTACATGGTGCAAAAACATACAAGACAGACCAGGCCGGCCACTCAATAATTTCTGCAGGCATGTGATGGAGGCAGGGTGGGCAAGTGGCATCCAAACTGTGTGAGCAGTTCCATGCCACTTAGTTATCATTATTTGTTTTATGTATGTATGTATGTATGTATGTATGTATGTATGTGTGTGTGTGATTACTTAGTTAGTTTCGTATTTAATTGAACCAGGGTTATTAGGGGGGGGGGAAGGAAATTTTTTTCTATATATACAAGCAATTGTAATTTGTTATAGTGTCCCTCCCTTTTGTGAAGTTTGGATTGGGTTTTGCTTGGGATTGTTTGTTTGTTTGTTTGTTTGTTTTTCCAGACAGGGTTTCTCTGTGTAGCCCGGGCTGTCCTGGAACTCACTCTGTAGACCAGGCTGGCCTCCAATTCAGAAATCTGCCTGCCTCTGCCTCCCAAGTGCTCCCAAAGGCATGTGCCACCACTGCTCTGCTGTACTATTTAAACAGCCCACCCCACCCCACCCCAAAAAAAAGAGCAACAGCAAAACTTTACTGACTGCATATCCAATCCAACCACTCCCAGCTAACTTAGGTAATGTGCGTTTCTGTGCCAGTTGATTTTATATATATATAAATACTGTGTGTGTGTTTGTGTGAATTACAATACAATAAAATAAAATTAAGATGCTCAATTTCTTCAAAAGCTTTGTTTTATTTTATTTTTGAAGGTTTTATTTATTTTTTTATTTATATGAGTACACTGCAGCTGTCTTCCAACACACACCAGAAGTGTGCATCGGATTCCAAAGTCACCATGTGGTTTGTGGGAATTGAACTCAGGACCTCTGGAAGAACAGTCAACGCTCTTCAGACCTTCACACACGTTTTATTTTATTAAGCATTAAACATGAAGTAGAAATCATTTAGATATTGTCCAGATTGGCCTTACCAATTCCTAAATTGCTGGCAGGGTGAGGCTTCTAGTGAAAGTCTTCTAGTGAGCGGAGGCTTCCTCTTTCTGTTGGGGTGTGTTATCAACTCCATTACCATTTCCAAAGATCTCGGTGTGAGCCTATTGTTTGGTTCAGTCGGTTGCCAGAGCAAATGTGGACCTGAAAGGACAGTGAGTTCAGAGAATTCACACTGAAATCATCACTCAGGGACTTGAGGCAGAAAACTAGCCAGCCAGCCTCTGGATAGACATGGCTCAGCAGTTCAGAGAACCAGGCCATCGCAAATAGTTCACAGACTTGCAGATCCCTTCCCCCCACCGCACCCCTCCCCCAACCCCACCCAAACATAGGGAGAGAAGGCAGTGAGGGGGAGGGGGAGGTGTTGTGAGAGAATTTAGATAGCTGGAGACTTCATTCATTTACTTCTTTTATTGAGTGTATGGTGAAAGAGGGAAAATGGCTCAAAAGGGAGGGAGGGCAGACCATCTTCCCATGCTGGGATCATTCATGCTTTAAGAAGGAATGCAGGAGGCTGGAGGCTCAGCGGTTAAGAGCCTTGACTGCTCTTCTGAAGATCAGGAGTTCAAATCCCAGCAACCACATAGTGGTTCACAACCACCCACAATGAGATCTGGTGCCCTCTTCTGGTGTGTCTGAAAACTGCTACAGTGTACTTACCTATAATAAATGAATCTGAAGAAGGGGGAGGAGGGGGAGGGGGAAGGCAGCCAGTCAGTCCAAAGGTGCTGGTGTGCACTCTAGGTGCTTTATCAAAAAGCCTTTAGTTCTGCTCTCCCATTTGATTCCTAAAAAGCAGTCTTGGAACCCTGTGCAGAGATAGATAGAAATGGCAACCACAGCAAACAAGCTAGTTAGTGAGTGAGTGAGTGAGTGAGTGAGTGAGTGAGTGAGTGAGCAGAGCAAGAGAGCTGGCTGGCAAAACACACAAAGCCAAAAGAAATGTCTGTCAAGTTTGGCCCCACAAAACAAAGCAAGCTCACATACATTCCATGAGACTCATCCCTGGCTACAGGGAGTGTGATGTCCCTGAGTATTTTTGGAAGAAAGAAAGAAAGAAAGAGAGAGAGAGAGAGAGAGAGAGAGAGAGAGAGAGAGAGAGAGAGAGAGAGAGAGAAAGAAAGAAAGAAAGAAAGAAAGAAAGAAAGAAAGAAAGAAAGAAAGAAAGAAGAAAGAGAGAAAGAAAGAAAGAAAATATTTTAAAAAATATTATTTGGAAAAATATTACTTGAAAAAATCATATTTCCAGGAAAAATATTCCTTGGAAATATGATTTCTTTAATCTGTGTACCCAAGACTAACACACACACACACACATGCACACAAACATGGAGCTACTAGTGGAATAGAACTTAACTGAATCCAGTACAGAAGGGTGAGGATTCACTGAAAAGTCACCAGCAGCCTTGGCACACATGTTTTTCTCTTGCTTTTTGTCTATTACTTCTTTATTATTTTTAGGATGTGGGGGTCTTTCAAGACAGTGTTTCTCTGTGTAGCCCTGGGTGTCTTGGAACTCACTCTGTAGACCAGGATGGCCTGGCATGCACAAATCTGCCAGCCTCTGCCTCCAATGTGGTAGGATTAAAGGTGTGCCCCAACACTGCCCGGAAGTCTATTACTTTTAAATGCCAGATGAGTCCATTCTTTTACATTTTTCTGTTTGTTTGTTAGCTGATTTGATTTTATGTTGTTTCCCTGGAGGTGTACAACCTACACAAGCTCAGGCATGGAAAATAAATAAGTAAAGATCTCTGAAAGAGAAATCTGGGGCTGGTACTAGCTGGCCATGGAATCCTATACACACACATGGAGTATTAATTTACAAGCAGGTACATACTTACCTGTGGGGGAGAGGGACATGAAAGAGTTTCCACAGCCTTTTTATTGGTGGTCTGGGTTAGGATTTCTTGTTTATTTCTTTGTTTGTTTGTTTGTGTGTTTGATTTTTTTTTTTTTTTGAGACAGGTTTTCTCTGTGTAGCCTTGGCTGTCCTGGAACTCACTTTGTGGACCAGGCTGGACTTGAACTTAGAAATCTGCCTGCCTCTGCCTCCCAAGTGCTGGGATTAAAGGGGTGTTCCAGCACACCTGGCTTCCTTGTTTATTTCTAAAAATCCTTGGAAATATGATTTCTTAATCTGTGTACCCAGGACTAACACACATACACACATGCACACAAATATGGAGTGAGAGAGAAAGATAAGGAGGAATGACATGAAGTTTAGGAAAAAGAGATATTAATGGATTAATATTACTTCTATACATAAATACACATGTTTTTTTAAAAATATTTTTTATTATGTATTTTCCTCAATTACATTTCCAATGCTATCCCAAAAGTCCCCCATACCCTCCCCCCCTTGTTTTCTTAAAGAGAGAATTACAGTAGATCTGAGGCAATTGTGGACCACACCTTTAGCCTCAGGCAGATTTCTGCATTCAAGGTCACCCTGGCTTAAGGAGTGACTTCCAAGTCAGCCAGGGCTACACAATGAATCCCTATCTGAGATTTTTTTTTTTTTTATTTTGAAACAGGGTTTCTCTGTGTAGTCCTGGAACTCACTTTGTGTACCTGGAATGACATGAATTTTAGGAAAAAGAGATATTAATGGATTAATATTACTTCTATACATACATACATACATACATATAATCATACATACACACATAATTTTTTCAAATAGAATTAGAGTAGACCTGAGGCAATTGTGGAACATACCTTTAACCTCGGGCAGATTTCTGTGTTCAAGGTCACCCTGGGTTACAGAGTTAGTGTCAAGTCAGCTAGGGCTACACAGAGAAACCGTATCTCAGTAAAAAGAAAAAAATAATAGAAAGAAAGAGAGAGAGAGAGAGAGAGAGAGAGAGATTTTCAAAAAAAAAAAACTTAGTCTGGGCAGTGGTGCTTTTAATCCCAGCATTTGGGAAGCAGAGGCAGACAGATTAATATGTTCAAGGCCATCATGGTCTACAGAGTGAGTTCCAGGACAGCCAGGGTTACAGAGAGAAAGTGCATCATGAAAAAACAAAGCTATATTAAATAAATAAAATTTAAAAATTAAAAAATAGCCGGGACTGGTGGCACATACCTTTAATCCCAGCACTCCGGAGGCAGAGATGGGAAGATTTCTGGGTTCGAGGTCAGCCTAGTCTGCAAAGTGAGTTCCAGGACAGCCAGGGCTATACAGAGAAACCCTGTTTCGTAAAACAAAAAATAAAATAAAATTAAATTAAATTAAAATTACAATTACAATTAAAAAGAATTAGAAAAAAGATTACAGAAATCAAACATAAACCACTAGATGGCATGTAACCACAATTACAGCAGAAATATTGCACACACACACACACACAAACTCTGTCATAAAATCAAATGTGCCTTCATGATCAAAGTTCGATAGTCAATACTGCTAGAAGAATCATACGTCTGAAAATAAAAGCCAGAACCTTTTCTGCTTTTGTTTTCTTTTGCCCCAAGATAGGGTTTCTCTTGATGTAGCCCTGGCATCCCTGCCTGGAACTTGCTCTGTAGGCTTGGGTAGCCTCAAACTCACAGAGGTCCTCTCTGCCTGCTTCTGCCACCTACACATCCAGGCAGAAGCTAGAATCTTTTTTTTTTTTTTACCTTCTTTTCTTTTATTTGTTTGTTTGTTATTATTACTATTAGTTTTCAAAGTATGTGTGTGTGTATGTGCTCTATCTGCTGCCTAGATGACTGCATGACAGAAGAAGGCACCAGAACCTAGGTGAATCCACCATGCAGTTCCTGAAAATTAATTAAAAGAAAAAAAACAAAAAAAGGAAATTCAAATCACATAGCAAGTAGAAATCTGCACAGCTGTCAGAGTGTTATTTAAGGCTTACTGTAAATAATAAAAATTGTTATGTGTCTTTTATCCAAAAACAGAAGGGAGGTGGTGTGCCTGCATATGGAAGGTGACAAGTGGGTGGCAGCCATCTTGTCCTCTGACTGACATCTATCCTCATAAAGATGGAGGTGGCTGACTGTCACGTGACCTAATGCTCAAGGTAGCTTTTGTGTCCAGCCTCTAGGTGGCCTAGTTTGCATGTGCAGAAAGGTGAGGAGGCTCCCTAAAGCAGCCAGAACCCTTGACCATCCACAGACAGCCTCATACTGTCTTTTGTTATACTTTTAAATGCCAGACTCTGAATTGGTCAGTCTAAATTCTTTTGGTTTAATTAAATTATAATTAAAATGCATAATAAATGAAAAATATAACCAGTCATTCTGAAACCCCTTTTGTGTAACTCAGACTGTAGAATAAGCTAGCTGCAAAGTTACAGTGATCCACCTCCCTCTGCCAGCACTGCCACAACCACTGCCTGTCAAAAGCAAAAATCATAAAAAGGAAGAGGGGAGAGGGAACAAAAATAAGAAGATAAGAATCGTAGCCGGTCATAGTGGTGTACAACTTTCATGCCAGCATTTGAAAAGCAGAGGCAGGCTCTTACTGGATTGAGGCCTACAAAGTGTCTTCAAGACAGCCAGCGCTGCTTACACTAAGAAACTATGTATGAAAAGAATAAATTTAAGAAAGAAAAAAAAAAGAAAAGAAAGAAAAAAAAAGAAAAGAAAGAAAGAAAGAAAGGAAGGAAGGAAGGAAAGAAGGAAGAAAGGAAGGAAGAAAGGGAGAGGGGGGAACAGAGAGAGGGAGCAGAAGAAAAAAAGAAAGAAAAAAAAGAAAAAGAGAAACAGGCAGACTTAGGAGGTAGTGTTACTTGATTGGAGATATCATTTCTCTGTGTAGGCAGGCAGGCAGGCAGACAGCCATAGTTGTTTGCTTTAGTTTAGCTTGGTTTGGTTTTCAGGAAGTGTTGCCGAGGTCATACACAAGCACAGGCCCAAGAAATAAATAAATAAATAAGAAACACACATCTGGGGGGGGGGGGGGGCTAGCTTGGCCATGGAGTCACACACACACACACACACACACACACACACACTAATAAAATCAGGACATCCAGTGTCTTGGCCATCAATATTGTGACATTCATGTCTTAACTTGCAAACCAGAAAGTCAGTTGCCCACGTACAAGTCTCTTTCTTCCAAGTAAGATGTCAGTTCCCAGGGAGGCCTTGGGAACTTAAACTTTACTCACTCACACCCTACTCAAAATAGAAGTCTGATTCTAAGTAGTCTGTGCACTGAATCGGTGGTGTGGGTGTCTCTCTTGTGTTGGGGCAGGGCGGGGGTTCCATCCCCAGTGCAGGTTCTAGGAGCAAATGCCAGAAAAGTATACACATGTGAGGGTGTAGGAAATGCTGCTGGGTGGTCAGTTTGAGTCCAAGCCTATTGCAGATAACTATAGAATAAAGGAAGCAGTTCGATTGGCTTCTATCTTGATTGGTTTCTGAGGACACATCCAAGGAGAATATGTAATCAATTCTGGCAGTAACAGCAGAATGGCAGGCTAACCTAGCCTTTATCTAATCTGAAGTAGGCCTTCACATTCCATCTAGGCCTTAATAGTTTCCTCAGTCCTTAACATTCCATCTAGGCCTTACTCTTTTACCTATACCTTAACAGACAGCAGCTTTGCCCTCTGAGCCATCGCACAGGCATGTATAGATCAATGAATATCTTTCTCTGTATTCATTTATTTATGAGAGACAAAGTCTCTGTACATGGTGCAAAAACATACAAGACAGACCAGGCCGGCCACTCAATAATTTCTGCAGGCATGTGATGGAGGTGGCATCCAAACTGTGTAAGCAGTTCCATGCCACGTAGTTATCATTATTTGTTTTATGTATGTATGTTTGTATGTGTGAGATTACTTAGTTAGTTTCGTATTTAATTGAACCAGGGTTATTTGGAGGGGGGGGGGGAAGGAAATTTTTTTCTATGTATACAAGCAATTGTAATTTGTTATAGTGTCCCTCCCTTTTGTGAAGTTTGGATTGGGTTTTGCTTGGGATTGTTTGTTTGTTTGTTGGTTGGTTTTTCCAGACAGGGTTTCTCTGTGTAGCCCGGGCTGTACTGGAACTCACTCTGTAGACCAGGCTGGCCTCCAATTCAGAAATCTGCCTGCCTCTGCCTTCCAAGTGCTCCCAAAGGCATGTGCCACCACTGCTCTGCTGTACTATTTAAACAGCCCACCCCCCCCAAAAAAAAAGAGCAACAGCAAAACTGCAAATGTTCCTTCCTTCTCTGCATATCCAATCCAACCACTCCCAGCTAACTTAGGTAATGTGCGTTTCTGTGCCAGTTGATTATATATATATATATATATATATATATATATATATATATATATAAAATACTGTGTGTGTGTGAAATACAATACAATAAAATAAAATTAAGATGCTCAATTTCTTCACAAGCTTTGTTTTATTTTATTTTTGAAGGTTTTATTTATTTTTTTATTTATATGAGTACACTGCAGCTGTCTTCCAACACACACCAGAAGTGTGCATCGGATTCCAAAGTCACCATGTGGTTCGTGGGAATTGAACTCAGGACCTCTGGAAGAACAGTCAACGCTCTTCAGACCTTCACACACGTTTTATTTTATTAAGCATTAAACATGAAGTAGAAATCATTTAAATATTGTCCAGATTGGCCTTACCAATTCCTAAATTGCTGGCAGGGTGAGGCTTCTAGTGAAAGTCTTCTAGTGAGCGGAGGCTTCCTCTTTCTGTTGGGGTGTGTTATCAACTCCATTACCATTTCCAAAGATCTCGGTGTGAGCCTATTGTTTGGTTCAGTCGGTTGCCAGAGCAAATGTGGACCTGAAAGGACAGTGAGTTCAGAGAATTCACACTGAAATCATCACTCGGGGACTTGAGGCAGAAAACTAGCCAGCCAGCCTCTGGATAGACATGGCTCAGCAGTTCAGAGAACCAGACCATCGCAAATAGTCCACAAACCTGCAGGGACGACTTGCAGATCCCTTCCCCCCACCCCACCCCTCCCCCAGCCCCACCCAAACATAGGGAGAGAAGGCAGTGAGGGGGAGGGGGAGGTGTTGTGAGAGAATTTAGATAGCTCGAACAAATAGCTGGAGACTTCATTCATTTACTTCTTTTATTGAGCATATGGTGAAAGAGGGAAAATGGCTCAAAAGGGAGGGAGGGAGGGAGGGAGGGAGGGCAGACCATCTTCCCATGCTGGGATCATTCATGCTTTAAGAAGGAATGCAGGAGGCTGGAGGCTCAGCGGTTAAGAGCCCTGACTGCTCTTCTGAAGATCATGAGTTCAAATCCCAGCAACCACATAGTGGTTCACAACCACCCACAATGAGATCTGGTGCCCTCTTCTGGTGTGTCTGAAAACTGCTACAGTGTACTTACCTATAATAAATGAATCTGAAGAAGGGGGAGGAGGGGGAGGGGGAAGGCAGCCAGTCAGTCCAAAGGTGCTGGTGTGCACTCTAGGTGCTTTATCAAAAAGCCTTTAGTTCTGCTCTCCCATTTGATTCCCAAAAAGCAGTCTTGGAACCCTGTGCAGAGATAGATAGAAATGGCAACCACAGCAAACAAGCTAGTTAGTGAGTGAGTGAGTGAGTGAGTGAGTGAGTGAGCAGAGCAAGAGAGCTGGCTGGCAAAACACACAAAGCCAAAAGAAATGTCTGTCAAGTTTGGCCCCACAAAACAAAGCAAGCTCACATACATTCCCTGAGACTCATCCCTGGCTACAGGGAGTGTGATGTCCCTGAGTATTTTTGGAAGAAAGAAAGAAAGAAAGAAAGAAAGAGAGAGAGAGAGAGAGAGAGAGTGTGTGTGGGTTATGAAAAACAGAAAGGCAGGAGGAATTGGCTGACGGACCTCCTTATCTGAAAGAAAGAAAAGAGAAAGAGAAATGAAGCAATATAGATGTAGCCCAGTATTTTATTTTTTCCTCAGATTAAGAAAAGTAATCTTTACAAAAATCTAGCCATATCACTGTAACCTTCATCCATTCCGTTGAGATACCCGAGAGATACCTGACACCCCACAAACACCCAAATCGGAAACAAAAGAAACCTCCCAGACCAGCCAACTAATTGGTCCAACTAATTTCAAATGAATAAATGAAACCGGGCCAACTAGTTGATCTCATTATGTCTAATAATAATAATAGTAGTAGTAGTAGTAGTAGTAGTAGTAGTAGTAGTAGTAGTAGTAATAATAATGCCAGGCAGTGGTGCAGCACACCTTTACTCCCAGCACTTGTGAGGCAGACAGAGGCAGGAGGATTTCTGAGTTTGATTGAGGCCAGAG
Source organism: Mus caroli (assembly GCF_978045245.1). Taxonomy (NCBI): domain Eukaryota; kingdom Metazoa; phylum Chordata; class Mammalia; order Rodentia; family Muridae; genus Mus; species Mus caroli. The sequence continues at coordinate 821,133 of NW_028227288.1, read as the reverse complement.
TTGTCTACAAAGTGAGTTCCTGGGCAGCCAAGACTACACAGAGAAACACTGTCTCGGGGGAAAAAGAAAAAAGCAAGCAAGCAAGCAAGCAAGCAAGCAAGCAAGCAAGCAAGCAAGCAAGCAAGCAAACAAACAGCAGACAGACCACTATTTACAAGTTACCCATTTTTGGAATATATATGAAAAGAAAATCCTTTTTGCCAGCTGACTTACCAGTTTTGTTAAAGGAAGAAAACAGAAAAGTCAGATCATCAACCTAAGGATTTTAAGATGGGCTGGAGAGATGGCTTAGTGGTTAAGAGCACCGATTGCCCCCCTCCACACACACACACACAAAAATTAAAAAAAAAAGCCGGGCGTGGTGGCGCACGCCTTTAATCCCAGCACTCCGGAGGCAGAGGCAGGCAGATTTCTGAGTTCAAGGCCAGCCTGGTCTACAAAGTGAGGTCCAGGACAGCCAGGTCTATTAAAAAAAAAAAAAAGTGTGTGTGTGTCCCCGCATATATATATATATATATATATATATATATATATATATATATATATAAATATATAAATAAATAAATAAATAAATATAACATCCTTTTAAAATTAAAAAAGGAAAACAAACAAAACTCGAGTAAGGATAACTGGTCGACCTTCAATTTATTCCGCAAAACAAAACAAAAGGAAAATCAGAAAAGAAATCCAGATCAGACATTCTATCGACCGCATTGTGTGGAGAAAAAGACAAGGCCTCCCGGAGTACTATGGTCAACTTCCCAGTTCATTTAAATAAATAAATAAATAAATAAATAAATAAATAAATAAATAAATAAAAATAAAAAATATGTATAAAAAAGTAAAAGAGGCACGGCTATTTGTCTGTGTATACGTATGCAGTTATATAATATTTTAAAAAGAAAAAGGTAAAGAAGTTGGAGTCTTTCTGACATCTGGTCGACCTCCACGGATTGGGGGAAAAAGACAAAGTGCCACCCGGTGTGCTGGTCGACCTCCCAGTCCATTTAAAAAAAAATATATATATATATACATATGTATATATATACATATATACACATATACACATATATATATGTATAAAGTAAAAGAGGCACACATATACATTTGTCTACGTGTATGTGTGTGGTTATATATATATAAAAAAAAGTTATATATACACACACATACACATTTGTCTATATATATTTCTCCATTGATACCTAAATAAAAATATTGGCGTCTTTATGACATCTGGTCGACCTCCGCACTTTGGGGGGAAAAAGAAAAAGTGCCACATGGAGTACTGGTTGACCTCGCAGTCCATTTAAAAAAAAAAAAAATTATAAAGTAAAAGAGGCACATATATACATTTGTCTACCTGCACGAGTGTACTTATATATATTAAAAAAAACAAAAACAAAAGTTCGCGTCTTTCCGACATCTGGTCGACCCCCGCGGTTTGGGGGAAAAAGACAAAGTGCCACCCGGAGTACTGGTCGACCTATATACAAAAAAAAAGGAAAAAAAAAAATTGGCTTTTTTCTGACATCTGGTCGACCTCCCCGGTATGGGGGAAAATGACAAAGTGCCACCCAGAGTACTGGTCGACCTATATACAAAAAAGAAAAAAA
>NW_028227288.1:812020-814520 GCF_978045245.1 Mus caroli | reverse complement strand
TTTTGGTTTAATCAAATTTTAATTAAAATGCATAAAAAACGAAAAATATAACCAGTCATTCTGGAACCCCTTTTGTGTAACTCAGACTGTAGAATAAGCTAGCTGCAAAGTTACAGTGATCCACCTCCCTCTGCCAGCACCACCACCACCACTGCCTGGCAAAAGCAAAAATCACAAAAAGGAAGGGTGGGGGGGGGGGACAAAAATAAGAAGATAAGAATCGTAGCAGGTCATAGTGGTGTACAACTTTCATGCCAGCATTTGAAAAACAGAGGCAGGCTCTTAAAGGATTGAGGCCTACAAAGTGTCTTCAAGACAGCCAGGGCTGCTTACACTAAGAAACTATGTATGAAAAGAATAAATTTAAGAAAGAAAGAAAGAAAGAAAGAAAGAAAGAAAGAAAGAAAGAAAGAAAGAAAGAAAGAAAGAAAGAAAGGTATTTTCCAAAAAAAAAAAAAAAACATTAGTCCGGGCAGTGGTGGCACATGCTTTTAATCCCAGCATTTGGGAAGCAGAGGCAGACAGATTAATGTGTTCAAGGCCATCCTGGTCTACAGAGTAAGTTCCAGGACAGCCAGGGTTACACAGAGAAACCGCATTGTGAAAAAAATAAATAAATAAACTAAATAAATAAAATTTAAAAATTAAAAAAATAGCCAGGAGTGGTGGCACACGCCTTTAATCCCAGCACTAGGGAGGCAGAGATGGGAGGATTTCTGAGTTCGGGGCCAGCCTGGTCTGCAAACTGAATTCCAAAACAGACAGGGCTATACAGAGAAACCCTGTCCAAAAAACCAAAAATAAAATAAAATAAAATATAAAATAAAATAAAATAAAACTAAAAGAATTAGAAAAAAGATTACAGAATCAATCATAAGCCCACTACATGGCAAGTAACCGCAATCACAGCAGAAATATTATACACACACACACACACACACACACACACACACACACACACACGCTGCTCTGTACTTGCTCTGTAGGCTTGGGTAGCCTCAAACTCACAGAGGTCCTCTCTGCTTGCCTGCCGGCCTGCCTGCTTCTGCCACCCACACAGCCGGGCAGAAGACAGAATCTCTTTCTCCCTCTTATTTATATATTTATTTATTTGTTTGCTTACTTGCTTGCTTGCTTGCTTGCGTGTTTGTTATTATTACTATTAGTTTTCAATGTAAATTTGTGTGTTTGCTCTATCTGCTGCCTATATGATTACATGCCAGAAGGGGGCACCAGAACCTAGGACAAGTCACCATGCAGATCCTGAGAATTAATTAAAAAAAAAAAAAAGGAAATTCTAATCACATAGAAGGTAGATATCTGAGAGGCTGTCAGAGTGCTTTTTAAGGCTTATGGTAAATAAGAAAAATTGTGTGTCTTTTACCAAACAACAGAAGGGAAGGGAGATGGTGCACCTCCATATCTGTTGTCTACATGTCTACTTCCTTGTTTTGTCACTTGGTTGCACATTGACACATTGACCTCACCATGCTGAAAGGCGACATGTGGGTGGCAGCCAAGACTAACACACATACACACATGCACACAAACATGGAGTGAGAGAGAAAGATAAGGAGGAATGACATTAATTTTAGGAAAAAGAGATATTAATGGATAAATATTATTTCTATACATACATACACACGTTTTTTAAAAATATTTTTATTACGTATTTTCCTCAATTACATTTCCAATGCTATCCCAAAAGTCCCCTGTACCCTCCCGCCCCTTGTTTATTAAAGAGAGAATTAGTGGAGAGCTAAGTCAATTGTGGACCACACCTTTAGCCTCAGGAGGATTTCTGCATTCAAGGTCACCCTGCCTTACAGAGTGACTTCCAAGTCAGGCAGGTCTACACAAAGAAACCCTATCTGAGAAAAATAATAATAATTGAAAGAAAGAAAGAAAGAAAGAAAGGAAGGAAGGAAGGAAGGAAGGAAGGAAGAAAGAAAGGAAGGAAGGAAGAAAATATTTTTAAAAATATTGTTTGGAAAATATATTACTTGAAGAAATCATATTTCCAGGAAAAAATATTCCTTGGAAATATGATTTCTTTAATCTGTGTACCCAAGACTAACACACACACACACATGCACACAAACATGGAGTGAGAGAGAAAGATATGGAGGAATGACATGAATTCAACTTTACAAAAAAAAAAAAAAAGAATTAGAAAAAAATTAAAGAAATTACACACAAGCCCACTAGATGGCAAGTAACCACAATCACAGCAGAAATATTGCACACACACACACACACACACACACACACACACACACACACACAAACTCTGTCATTAAATCCAATGTGCCTTCATGATCAAAGTTCTTTAGTCAATATTACTAGAAGAAAATTATGTCGGGGGCTGGTGAGATGGTTCAGTGGGGAAGAGCATTGACTGCTCTTCCAAATGTACTGAGTTCAAATCCCAGCACCCACATGGTGGCTCACAACCACCCATAATGTGATTTGGTACCCTCTTCTGGTGCATTTGAAGACA
>NW_028227288.1:789520-807020 GCF_978045245.1 Mus caroli | reverse complement strand
CACAGCCTTTTTATTGGTGGTCAGGGTTAGGATTTCTTGTTTATTTCTTTGTTTGTTTGTTTGATTTCTTTTTTTTTTTTTTTTTTTTGAGACAGGGTTTCTCTGTGTAGCCTTGGCTGTCCTGGAACTCACTTTGTGGACCAGGCTGGCCTTGAACTTAGAAATCTGCCTGCCTCTGCCTCCCAAGTGCTGGGATTAAAGGCGTGCGCCACCACACCCGGCTCATACACACGTTTTTTTAAATATTTTTTTATTACGTATTTTCCTCAATTACATTTCCAATGCTATCCCAAATGTCCTCCATACCCTCCCCCCCCCCCCCTGTTTTCTTAAAGAGAGAATTACAGTAGACCTGAGGCAATTGTGGACCACACCTTTAGCCTCAGGAGGATTTCTGCATTCAAGGTCACCCTGGCTTACAGAGTGACATCCAAGTCAGCCAGGGCTACACAAAGAAAACCTACCTGAGAAAAAAATAATAATTGAAAGAAAGAAAGAAAGAAAGAAAGAAAGAAAGAAAGAAAGAAAGAAAGAAACAAACAAACAAACAAACAAACAAACAAACAAAGAGAGGTGGGGGTCTTTCAAGACAGTGTTTCTCTGTGTAGCCCTGGGTGTCTTGGAACTCACTCTGTAGACCAGGATGGCCTGGAATGCACAAATCTGCCAGCCTCTGGGTCCAAAGTGGTAGGATTAAAGGTGTGCCCCACCACTGCCTGGCAGTCTATTAGTTTTAAATGCCAGATGAATCCATTCTTTTACATTTTTGGGTTGGTTTGTTAGCTGATTTGATTTTATGTTGTTTTCCTGGAGGTTTGGTGGCCTAACACCTACACAAGCTCAGGCCCGAATAATAAATAAGTAAAGATCTCTGAAACACAGATCTGGGGCTGGTAATAGATGGTCATGGAATCAATAACACACACATGGAGTCATGGAGTATTAATTTACAAGCAGCTATATCCTCACCTGTGGGGGAGAGGAACATGAAACAATTTCCACAGCCTTTGTATTGGAGGTGATGGTGGTAATGGTTAGGATTCCTTCTCTCTTTCTTTCTTTCTTTCTTTCTTTCTTTCTTTCTTTCTTTCTTTCTTTCTATATTTATTTATTTATTTATTTATTTATTTATTTATTTATTTTTTATTTTGAAACAGGGTTTCTCTGTGTAGTCCTGGAACTCACTTTGTGGACATGGAATGACATGAATTTTAGGAAAAAGAGATATTAATGGCCGGGCGTGGTGGCGCATGCCTTTAATCCCAGCACTAGGGAGGCAGAGGCAGGCGGATTTCTGAGTTCGAGGCCAGCCTGGTCTACAAAGTGAGCTCCAGGACAGCCAGGGCTATACAGAGAAACCCTGTCTCGTATAAACCAAAAAAAAAAAAGAGATATTAATGGATTAATATTACTTCTATACATACATACATACATACATACATATAATTATACATACACACATAATTTTTTCAAATAGAATTAGAGTAGACCTGAGGCAATTGTGGAACATACCTTTAACCTCGGGCAGATTTCTGTGTTCAAGGTCACCCTGGGTTACAGAGTTAGTGTCAAGTCAGCTAGGGCTACACAGAGAAACCGTATCTCAGTAAAAAGAAAAAAATAATAGAAAGAAAGAGAGAGAGAGAGAGAGAGAGAGAGAGAGAGAGAGAGAGAGAGAGAGAGAGATTTAAAAAAAAAAAAACTTAGTCTGGGCAGTGGTGCTTTTAATCCCAGCATTTGGGAAGCAGAGGCAGACAGATTAATATGTTCAAGGCCATCATGGTCTACAGAGTAAGTTCCAGGACAGCCAGGGTTACAGAGAGAAAGTGCATCATGAAAAAACAAAGCTATATTAAATAAATAAAATTTAAAAATTAAAAAATAGCCGGGACTGGTGGCACATACCTTTAATCCCAGCACTCCGGAGGCAGAGATGGGAAGATTTCTGGGTTCAAGATCAGCCTGGTCTGCAAAGTGAGTTCCAGGACAGCCAGGGCTATACAGAGAAACCCTGTTTCGTAAAACAAAAAATTAAATTAAATTAAATTAAAATTACAATTACAATTACAATTAAAAAGAATTAGAAAAAAAGATTACAGAAATCAAACATAAACCACTAGATGGCATGTAACCACAATTACAGCAGAAATATTGCACACACACACACACACACACACACACACACACACAAACTCTGTCATAAAATCAAATGTGCCTTCATGATCAAAGTTCAATAGTCAATACTGCTAGAAGAATCATATGTCTGAAAATAAAAGCCAGAACCTTTTCTGCTTTTGTTTTCTTTTGCCCCAAGATAGGGTTTCTCTTGATGTAGCCCTGGCATCCCTGCCTGGAACTTGCTCTGTAGGCTTGGGTAGCCTCAAACTCACAGAGGTCCTCTCTGCCTGCTTCTGCCACCTACACATCCAGGCAGGAGCTAGAATCTCTCTTTTTTTTTTTTTTTACCTTCTTTTCATTTATTTGTTTGTTTGTTATCATTACTATTAGTTTTCAATGTAAGTGTGTGTGTATGTGCTCTATCTGCTGCCTAGATGACTGCATGACAGAAGAAGGCACCAGAACCTAGGTGAATCCACCATGCAGTTCCTGAAAATTAATTAAAAGAAAAAAAAAAAAAAGGAAATTCAAATCACATAGCAAGGAAAATTAATTAAAAAAAAGAAAGGAAATTCAAATCACATAGCAAGTAGAAATCTGCACAGCTGTCAGAGTGCTATTTAAGGCTTACTGTAAATAATAAAAATTGTTATGTGTCTTTTATCCAAAAACAGAAGGGAGGTGGTGTGCCTGCATATGGAAGGTGACAAGTGGGTGGCAGCCCTCTTGTCCTCTGACTGACATCTATCCTCATAAAGATGGAGGTGGCTGACTGTCACGTGACCTAATGCTCAAGGTAGCTTTTGTGTCCAGCCTCTAGGTGGCCTAGTTTGCATGTGCAGAAATGTGAGGAGGCTCCCTAAAGCAGCCAGAACTCTTGACCATCCACAGACAGCCTCATACTGTCTTTTGTTATACTTTTAATTGCCAGACTCTGAATTGGTCAGTCTAAATTCTTTTGGTTTAATTAAATTATAATTAAAATGCATAATAAATGAAAAATATAACCAGTCATTCTGAAACTCCTTTTGTGTAACTCAGACTGTAGAATAAGCTAGCTGCAAAGTTACAGTGATCCACCTCCCTCTGCCAGCACTGCCACAACCACTGCCTGTCAAAAGCAAAAATCATAAAAAGGAAGAGGGGAGAGGGAACAAAAATAAGAAGATAAGAATCGTAGCCGGTCATAGTGGTATACAACTTTCATGCCAGCATTTGAAAAGCAGAGGCAGGCTCTTACTGGATTGAGGCCTACAAAGTGTCTTCAAGACAGCCAGGGCTGCTTACACTAAGAAACTATATATGAAAAGAATAAATATAAGAAAGAAAAAAAAAAAAAGAAAAGAAAGAAAGAATGGAAGGAAGGAAGGAAGAAAGGGAGAGGGGGGAACAGAGAGAGGGAGCAGAAGAAAAAAAGAAAGAAAGAAAAGAAAAAGAGAAACAGGCAGACTTAGGAGGTAGTGTTACTTGATTGGAGATATCATTTCTCTGTGTAGGCAGGCAGGCAGGCAGGCAGACAGCCATAGTTGTTTGCTTTAGTTTAGCTTGGTTTGGTTTTCAGGAAGTGTTGCCGAGGTCATACACAAGCACAGGCCCAAGAAATAAATAAATAAGAAACACACATCTGGGAGGGGGGGGCTAGCTTGGCCATGGAGTCACACACACACACACACACACACACACACACACACACACACACACACTAATAAAATCAGGACATCCAGTGTCTTGGCCATCAATAGTGTGACATTCATGTCTTAAATTGCAAACCAGAAAGTCAGTTGCCCACCTACAAGTCTCTTTCTTCCAAGTAAGATGTCAGTTCCCAGGGAGGCCTTGGGAACTTAAACTTTACTCACTCACACCCTACTCAAAATAGAAGTCTGATTCTAAGTAGTCTGTGCACTGAATCGGTGGTGTGGGTGTCTCTCTTGTGTTAGGGCAGGGCGGGGGTTCCATCCCCAGTGCAGGTTCTAGGAGCAAATGCCAGAAAAGTATACACATGTGCGGGTGTAGGAAATGCTGCTGGGTGGTCAGTTTGAGTCCAAGCCTATTGCAGATAACTATAGAACAAAGGAAGCAGTTCGATTGGCTTCTATCTTGATTGGTTTCTGAGGACACATCCAAGGAGAATATGTAATCAATTCTGGCAGTAACAGCAGAAACAAGCTGTGAGAAAGTGTCCTTATAATAGTAGTTAACAGCACAAAATGGCAGGCTAGCCAGGTAAGAGGTTACCTAGCCCTTATCTAATCTGAAGTAGGCCTTCACATTCCATCTAGGCCTTACTCTTTTACCTATACCTTAACAGCCAGCAGCTTTGCCCTCTGAGCACAGGCATGTATAGATCAATGAATATCTTTCTCTGTATTCATTTATTTATGAGAGACAAAGTCTCTGTACATGGTGCAAAAACATACAAGACAGACCAGGCCGGCCACTCAATAATTTCTGCAGGCATGTGATGGAGGTAGGGTGGGCAAGTGGCATCCAAACTGTGTGAGCAGTTCCATGCCACTTAGTTATCATTATTTGTTTTATGTATGTATGTATGTATGTATGTATGTATGTATGTATGTATGTATGTGTGTGATTACTTAGTTAGTTTCGTATTTAATTGAACCAGGGTTATTTGGGGGGGGGGGAGGAAATTTTTTTCTATATATACAAGCAATTGTAATTTGTTATAGTGTCCCTCCCTTTTGTGAAGTTTGGATTGGGTTTTGCTTGGGATTGTTTGTTTGTTTGTTTTTCCAGACAGGGTTTCTCTGTGTAGCCCGGGCTGTCCTGGAACTCACTCTGTAGACCAGGCTGGCCTCCAATTCAGAAATCTGCCTGCCTCTGCCTCCCAAGTGCTCCCAAAGGCATGTGCCACCACTGCTCTGCTGTACTATTTAAACAGCCCACCCCACCCCACCCCAAAAAAAAGAGCAACAGCAAAACTTTACTGACTGCATATCCAATCCAACCACTCCCAGCTAACTTAGGTAATGTGCGTTTCTGTGCCAGTTGATTTTATATATATATAAATACTGTGTGTGTGTTTGTGTGAAATACAATACAATAAAATAAAATTAAGATGCTCAATTTCTTCACAAGCTTTGTTTTATTTTATTTTTGAAGGTTTTATTTATTTTTTTATTTATATGAGTACACTGCAGCTGTCTTCCAACACACACCAGAAGTGTGCATCGGATTCCAAAGTCACCATGTGGTTTGTGGGAATTGAACTCAGGACCTCTGGAAGAACAGTCAACGCTCTTCAGACCTTCACACACGTTTTATTTTATTAAGCATTAAACATGAAGTAGAAATCATTTAGATATTGTCCAGATTGGCCTTACCAATTCCTAAATTGCTGGCAGGGTGAGGCTTCTAGTGAAAGTCTTCTAGTGAGCGGAGGCTTCCTCTTTCTGTTGGGGTGTGTTATCAACTCCATTACCATTTCCAAAGATCTCGGTGTGAGCCTATTGTTTGGTTCAGTCGGTTGCCAGAGCAAATGTGGACCTGAAAGGACAGTGAGTTCAGAGAATTCACACTGAAATCATCACTCAGGGACTTGAGGCAGAAAACTAGCCAGCCAGCCTCTGGATAGACATGGCTCAGCAGTTCAGAGAACCAGACCATCGCAAATAGTTCACAGACTTGCAGATCCCTTCCCCCCACCCCACCCCTCCCCCAGCCCCACCCAAACATAGGGAGAGAAGGCAGTGAGGGGGAGGGGGAGGTGTTGTGAGAGAATTTAGATAGCTGGAGATTTCATTCATTTACTTCTTTTATTGAGTGTATGGTGAAAGAGGGAAAATGGCTCAAAAGGGAGGGAGGGCAGACCATCTTCCCATGCTGGGATCATTCATGCTTTAAGAAGGAATGCAGGAGGCTGGAGGCTCAGCGGTTAAGAGCCTTGACTGCTCTTCTGAAGATCAGGAGTTCAAATCCCAGCAACCACATAGTGGTTCACAACCACCCAGAATGAGATCTGGTGCCCTCTTCTGGTATGTCTGAAAACTGCTACAGTGTACTTACCTATAATAAATGAATCTGAAGAAGGGGGAGGAGGGGAAGGGGGAAGGCAGCCAGTCAGTCCAAAGGTGCTGGTGTGCACTCTAGGTGCTTTATCAAAAAGCCTTTAGTTCTGCTCTCCCATTTGATTCCCAAAAAGCAGTCTTGGAACCCTGTGCAGAGATAGATAGAAATGGCAACCACAGCAAACAAGCTAGTTTGTGAGTGAGTGAGTGAGTGAGTGAGTGTGTGAGCAGAGCAAGAGAGCTGGATGGCAAAACACACAAAGCCAAAAGAAATGTCTGTCAAGTTTGGCCCCACAAAACAAAGCAAGCTCACATACATTCCCTGAGACTCATCCCTGGCTACAGGGAGTGTGATGTCTCTGAGTATTTTTGGAAGAAAGAAAGAGAGAGAGAGAGAGAGAGAGAGAGAGAGAAAGAAAGAAGAAAGAGAGAAAGAAAGAAAGAAAGAAAGAAAGAAATAAGAAAGAAAGAAAGAAAGAAAGAAAGAAAGAAAGAAAGAAAGAAAGAAAGAAAGAAAGAAAGAAAATATTTTAAAAAATATTATTTGGAAAAAAATATTACTTGAAAAAATCATATTTCCAGGAAAAATATTCCTTGGAAATATGATTTCTTTAATCTGTGTACCCAAGACTAACACACACACACACACATGCACACAAACATGGAGCTACTAGTGGAATAGAACTTAACTGAATCCAGTGCAGAAGGGTGAGGATTCACTGAAAAGCCACCAGCAGCCTTGGCACACATGTTTTTCTCTTGCTTTTTGTCTATTACTTCTTTATTATTTTTAGGATGTGGGGGTCTTTCAAGACAGTGTTTCTCTGTGTAGCCCTGGGTGTCTTGGAACTCACTCTGTAGACCAGGATGGCCTGGCATGCACAAATCTGCCAGCCTCTGCCTCCAATGTGGTAGGATTAAAGGTGTGCCCCAACACTGCCCGGAAGTCTATTACTTTTAAATGCCAGATGAGTCCATTCTTTTACATTTTTGGGTTGGTTTGTTAGCTGATTTGATTTTATGTTGTTTCCCTGGAGGTGTACAACCTACACAAGCTCAGGCACGGAAAATAAATAAATAAAGATCTCTGAAACACAAATCTGGGGCTGGTACTAGCTGGCCATGGAATCATATACACACACATGGAGTATTAACTTACAAGCAGCTACATCCTTACCTGTGGAGGAGAGGGACATGAACCAGTTATCACAGCCGTTTTATTGGTGGTGAGGGTTAGGATTTCTTGTTTATTTCTTTGTTTGTTTGATTTCTTTTTTTTTTTTTTTTTTTTGAGACAGGGTTTCTCTGTGTAGCCTTGGCTGTCTTGGAACTCACCTTGTGGACCAGACTGGCCTTGAACTTAGAAATCTGCCTGCCTCTGCCTCCCAAGTGCTGGGATTAAAGGGGTGCTCCACCACACCCGGTTTCCTTGTTTATTTCTAAGAATCCTTGGAAATATGATTTCTTTAATCTGTGTACCCAAGACTAACACACACACACACATGCACACAAACATGGAGTAAGAGAGAAAGATAAGGAGGAATGACATGAATTTTACTTACACACACACACAAAAAAGAATTAGAAAATTTTAAAGAAATTACACACAAGCCCACTAGATTGCAAGTAACAGTAATCACAGCAGAAATATTGCACACACACACACACACACACACACACAAACACACACACACTTAAAAAGACACAAACACTGTCATTAAATCCAACTTGCCTTCATGATCAAAGTTGTTTAGTCAATAGTACAAGAAGGAACATATGTCGAGGGCTGGTGATGGAGGTGGCTGGCCTTCATGAGACTTATTGTTCCAGGTTGCTTCTGTCTCTTCCCCTTCTTTTCCAGCTACTAGTGGATTAGAACTTAACTGAATCCAGTGCAGAAGGGTGAGGAGTCACTGAAAAGCCACCAGCAGCCTTGGCACACATATTTTTCTCTTGCTTTTTGTCTATTACTTCTTTATTATTTTTAGGAGGTGGGGGTCTTTCAAGACAGTGGTTCTCTGTGTAGCCCTGTCTTGGAACTCACTCTGTAGACCAGGATGGCCTGGCATGCACAAATCTGCCAGCCTCTGCCTCCAATGTGGTAGGATTAAAGGTGTGCCCCACCACTGCCCGGAAGTCTATTAATTTTAAATGCCAGGTGAGTCCATTCTTTTACATTTTTGGATTGGTTTGTTAGCTGATTGGATTTTATGTTGTTTCCCTGGAGGTGTACCACCTATACAAGCTCAGGAATGGAAAATAATTAAGTAAAGATCTCTGAAACACAAATCTGGGGCTGGTACTAGCTGGCCATGGAATCCTATACACACACATGGAGTATTAATTTACAAGCAGCTACATCCTTACCTGTGGGGGAGAGGGACATGAAAGAGTTTCCACAGCCTTTTTATTGGTGGTCTGGGTTAGGATTTCTTGTTTATTTCTTTGTTTGTTTGTTTGTGTGTTTGATTTTTTTTTTTTTTTTTTGAGACAGGTTTTCTCTGTGTAGCCTTGGCTGTCCTGGAACTCACTTTGTGGACCAGGCTGGACTTGAACTTAGAAATCTGCCTGCCTCTGCCTCCCAAGTGCTGGGATTAAAGGGGTGTTCCAGCATATCTGGCTTCCTTGTTTATTTCTAAAAATCCTTGGAAATATGATTTCTTAATCTGTGTACCCAGGACTAACACACATACACACATGCACACAAACATGGAGTGAGAGAGAAAGATAAGGAGGAATGACATGAAGTTTAGGAAAAAGAGATATTAATGGATTAATTTTACTTCTATACATAAATACACATGTTTTTTAAAAAATATTTTTTATTATGTATTTTCCTCAATTACATTTCCAATGCTATCCCAAAAGTCCCCCATACCCCCCCCCCCCTTGTTTTCTTAAAGAGTAGATCTGAGGCAATTGTGGACCACACCTTTAGCCTCAGGCAGATTTCTGCATTCAAGGTCACCCTGGCTTAAGGAGTGACTTCCAAGTCAGCCAGGGCTACACAATGAATCCCTATCTGAGATATTTTTTTTTTATTTTGATTTTTTAATTTTTTTTTTTTTTTTTTTTTTTTTTTTTTTTTTTTTGGTTTTTCGAGACAGGGTTTCTCTGTATAGCCCTGGCTGTCCTGGAACTCACTCTGTAGACCAGGCTGGCCTCGAACTCAGAAATCCGCCTGCCTCTGCCTCCCGAGTGCTGGGTTTTTTTTATTTTGAAACAGGGTTTCTCTGTGTAGTCCTGGAACTCACTTTGTGGACCTGGAATGACATGAATTTTAGGAAAAAGAGATATTAATGGATTAATATTACTTCTATACATACATACATACATACATATAATTATACATACACACATAATTTTTTCAAATAGAATTAGAGTAGACCTGAGGCAATTGTGGAACATACCTTTAACCTCGGGCAGATTTCTGTGTTCAAGGTCACCCTGGGTTACAGAGTTAGTGTCAAGTCAGCTAGGGCTACACAGAGAAACCGTATCTCAGTAAAAAGAAAAAAATAATAGAAAGAAAGAGAGAGAGAGACAGAGAGAGAGAGAGAGAGAGAGAGAGAGAGAGAGAGATTTAAAAAAAAAAAACTTAGTCTGGGCAGTGGTGCTTTTAATCCCAGCATTTGGGAAGCAGAGGCAGACAGATTAATATGTTCAAGGCCATCATGGTCTACAGAGTGAGTTCCAGGACAGCCAGGGTTACAGAGAGAAAGTGCATCATGAAAAAACAAAGCTATATTAAATAAATAAAATTTAAAAATTAAAAAATAGCCGGGACTGGTGGCACATACCTTTAATCCCAGCACTCCGGAGGCAGAGATGGGAAGATTTCTGGGTTCGAGGTCAGCCTAGTCTGCAAAGTGAGTTCCAGGACAGCCAGGGCTATACAGAGAAACCCTATTTCGTAAAACAAAAAATAAAATAAAATAAAATTAAATTAAAATTACAATTACAATTAAAAAGAATTAGAAAAAAAGATTACAGAAATCAAACATAAACCACTAGATGGCATGTAACCACAATTACAGCAGAAATATTGCACACACACACACACACACACACACACACACAAACTCTGTCATAAAATCGAATGTGCCTTCATGATCAAAGTTCAATAGTCAATACTGCTAGAAGAATCATACGTCTGAAAATAAAAGCCAGAACCTTTTCTGCTTTTGTTTTCTTTTGCCCCAAGATAGGGTTTCTCTTGATGTAGCCCTGGCATCCCTGCCTGGAACTTGCTCTGTAGGCTTGGGTAGCCTCAAACTCACAGAGGTCCTCTCTGCCTGCTTCTGCCACCTACACATCCAGGCAGAAGCTAGAATCTTTTTTTTTTTAACCTTCTTTTCTTTTATTTGTTTGTTTGTTATTATTACTATTAGTTTTCAAAGTATGTGTGTGTGTATGTGCTCTATCTGCTGCCTAGATGACTGCATGACAGAAGAAGGCACCAGAACCTAGGTGAATCCACCATGCAGTTCCTGAAAATTAATTAAAAGAAAAAAAACAAAAAAAGGAAATTCAAATCACATAGCAAGTAGAAATCTGCACAGCTGTCAGAGTGTTATTTAAGGCTTACTGTAAATAATAAAAATTGTTATGTGTCTTTTATCCAAAAACAGAAGGGAGGTGGTGTGCCTGCATATGGAAGGTGACAAGTGGGTGGCAGCCATCTTGTCCTCTGACTGACATCTATCCTCATAAAGATGGAGGTGGCTGACTGTCACGTGACCTAATGCTCAAGGTAGCTTTTGTGTCCAGCCTCTAGGTGGCCTAGTTTGCATGTGCAGAAAGGTGAGGAGGCTCCCTAAAGCAGCCAGAACCCTTGACCATCCACAGACAGCCTCACACTGTCTTTTGTTATACTTTTAAATGCCAGACTCTGAATTGGTCAGTCTAAATTCTTTTGGTTTAATTAAATTATAATTAAAATGCATAATAAATGAAAAATATAACCAGTCATTCTGAAACCCCTTTTGTGTAACTCAGACTGTAGAATAAGCTAGCTGCAAAGTTACAGTGATCCACCTCCCTCTGCCAGCACTGCCACAACCACTGCCTGTCAAAAGCAAAAATCATAAAAAGGAAGAGGGGAGAGGGAACAAAAATAAGAAGATAAGAATCGCCGGGCGGTGGTGGCGCACGCCTTTAATCCCAGCACTTGGGAGGCAAAGGCAGGCAGATTTCTGAGTTCGAGGCCAGCCTGGTCTACAAAGTGAGTTCCAGGACAGCCAGGGCTACACAGAGAAACTCTGTCTCGAAAAACCAAAAAAAAAAAAAAAAAAAAAGAAGAAGATAAGAATCGTAGCCGGTCATAGTGGTATACAACTTTCATGCCAGCATTTGAAAAGCAGAGGCAGGCTCTTACTGGATTGAGGCCTACAAAGTGTCTTCAAGACAGCCAGGGCTGCTTACACTAAGAAACTATGTATGAAAAGAATAAATTTAAGAAAGAAAAAAAAAAAGAAAAGAAAGAAAAAAAAAGAAAAGAAAGAAAGAAAGAAAGAAAGAAAGAAAGAAAGAAAGAAAGGAAGGAAGGAAGGAAGGAAGGAAGGAAGGAAGGAAGGAAGGAAAGAAGGAAGGAAGGAAGGAAGAAAGGGAGAGGGGGGAACAGAGAGAGGGAGCAGAAGAAAAAAAGAAAGAAAAAAAAGAAAAAGAGAAACAGGCGTCTTTAGGAGTTAGTGTTACTTGATTGGAGATATCATTTCTCTGTGTAGGCAGGCAGGCAGGCAGACAGCCATAGTTGTTTGCTTTAGTTTAGCTTGGTTTGGTTTTCAGGAAGTGTTGCCGAGGTCATACACAAGCACAGGCCCAAGAAATAAATAAATAAATAAATAAATAAATAAATAAATAAATAAGAAACACACATCTGGGAGGGGGGGGGCTAGCTTGGCCATGGAGTCACACACACACACACACACACACACACACACACACACACACACTAATAAAATCAGGACATCCAGTGTCTTGGCCATCAATAGTGTGACATTCATGTCTTAAATTGCAAACCAGAAAGTCAGTTGCCCACGTACAAGTCTCTTTCTTCCAAGTAAGATGTCAGTTCCCAGGGAGGCCTTGGGAACTTACACTTTACTCACTCACACCCTACTCAAAATAGAAGTCTGATTCTAAGTAGTCTGTGCACTGAATCGGTGGTTTGGGTGTCTCTCTTGTGTTGGGGCAGGGCGGGGGTTCCATCCCCAGTGCAGGTTCTAGGAGCAAATGCCAGAAAAGTATACACATGTTGCAGATAACTATAGAATAAAGGAAGCAGTTCGATTGGCTTCTATCTTGATTGGTTTCTGAGGACACATCCAAGGAGAATATGTAATCAATTCTGGCAGTAACAGCAGAATGGCAGGCTAGCCAGGTAAGAGGTTACCTAGCCCTTATCTAATCTGAAGTAGGCCTTCACATTCCATCTAGGCCTTAATAGTTTCCTCAGTCCTTAACATTCCATCTAGGCCTTACTCGTTTACCTATACCTTAACAGACAGCAGCTTTGCCCTCTGAGCCATCGAACAGGCATGTATAGATCAATGAATATCTTTCTCTGTATTCATTTATTTATGAGAGACAAAGTCTCTGTACATGGTGCAAAAACATACAAGACAGACCAGGCCGGCCACTCAATAATTTCTGCAGGCATGTGATGGAGGTGGCATCCAAACTGTGTAAGCAGTTCCATGCCACGTAGTTATCATTATTTGTTTTATGTATGTATGTTTGTATGTGTGAGATTACTTAGTTAGTTTCGTATTTAATTGAACCAGGGTTATTTGGGGGGGGGGGGAGGAAATTTTTTTCTATATATACAAGCAATTGTAATTTGTTATAGTGTCCCTCCCTTTTGTGAAGTTTGGATTGGGTTTTGCTTGGGATTGTTTGTTTGTTGGTTGGTTGGTTTTTCCAGACAGGGTTTCTCTGTGTAGCCCGGGCTGTACTGGAATTCACTCTGTAGACCAGGCTGGCCTCCAATTCAGAAATCTGCCTGCCTCTGCCTTCCAAGTGCTCCCAAAGGCATGTGCCACCACTGCTCTGCTGTACTATTTAAACAGCCCACCCCCCCCCCAAAAAAAAAGAGCAACAGCAAAACTGCAAATGTTCCTTCCTTCTCTGCATATCCAATCCAACCACTCCCAGCTAACTTAGGTAATGTGCGTTTCTGTGCCAGTTGATTATATATATATATATATATATATATATATATATATATATATATATATATATAAAATACTGTGTGTGTGTGAAATACAATACAATAAAATAAAATTAAGATGCTCAATTTCTTCACAAGCTTTGTTTTATTTTATTTTTGAAGGTTTTATTTATTTTTTTATTTATATGAGTACACTGCAGCTGTCTTCCAACACACACCAGAAGTGTGCATCGGATTCCAAAGTCACCATGTGGTTCGTGGGAATTGAACTCAGGACCTCTGGAAGAACAGTCAACGCTCTTCAGACCTTCACACACGTTTTATTTTATTAAGCATTAAACATGAAGTAGAAATCATTTAAATATTGTCCAGATTGGCCTTACCAATTCCTAAATTGCTGGCAGGGTGAGGCTTCTAGTGAAAGTCTTCTAGTGAGCGGAGGCTTCCTCTTTCTGTTGGGGTGTGTTATCAACTCCATTACCATTTCCAAAGATCTCGGTGTGAGCCTATTGTTTGGTTCAGTCGGTTGCCAGAGCAAATGTGGACCTGAAAGGACAGTGAGTTCAGAGAATTCACACTGAAATCATCACTCGGGGACTTGAGGCAGAAAACTAGCCAGCCAGCCTCTGGATAGACATGGCTCAGCAGTTCAGAGAACCAGACCATCGCAAATAGTCCACAAACCTGCAGGGACGACTTGCAGATCCCTTCCCCCCACCCCACCCCTCCCCCAGCCCCACCCAAACATAGGGAGAGAAGGCAGTGAGGGGGAGGGGGAGGTGTTGTGAGAGAATTTAGATAGCTCGAACAAATAGCTGGAGACTTCATTCATTTACTTCTTTTATTGAGCATATGGTGAAAGAGGGAAAATGGCTCAAAAGGGAGGGAGGGAGGGAGGGAGGGAGGGCAGACCATCTTCCCATGCTGGGATCATTCATGCTTTAAGAAGGAATGCAGGAGGCTGGAGGCTCAGCGGTTAAGAGCCCTGACTGCTCTTCTGAAGATCATGAGTTCAAATCCCAGCAACCACATAGTGGTTCACAACCACCCACAATGAGATCTGGTGCCCTCTTCTGGTGTGTCTGAAAACTGCTACAGTGTACTTACCTATAATAAATGAATCTGAAGAAGGGGGAGGAGGGGGAGGGGGAAGGCAGCCAGTCAGTCCAAAGGTGCTGGTGTGCACTCTAGGTGCTTTATCAAAAAGCCTTTAGTTCTGCTCTCCCATTTGATTCCCAAAAAGCAGTCTTGGAACCCTGTGCAGAGATAGATAGAAATGGCAACCACAGCAAACAAGCTAGTTAGTGAGTGAGTGAGTGAGTGAGTGAGTGAGTGAGCAGAGCAAGAGAGCTGGCTGGCAAAACACACAAAGCCAAAAGAAATGTCTGTCAAGTTTGGCCCCACAAAACAAAGCAAGCTCACATACATTCCCTGAGACTCATCCCTGGCTACAGGGAGTGTGATGTCCCTGAGTATTTTTGGAAGAAAGAAAGAAAGAAAGAAAGAAAGAGAGAGAGAGAGAGAGAGAGAGAGAGAGAGAGAGAGAGAGAGAGAGAGAGAGAGAGAGAGAGAGAGAAAGAAAGAAAGAAAGAAAGAAAGAAAGAAAGAAAGAAAGAAAGAAAGAAAGAAAGAAAGAAAGAAGGTGGTGTCCTTCCTACATCCCCCTTGCATGAGCTAGAGGTTTCTTTTCCTCCTCCTCCTCCTCCTCCTCCTCCTCCTCTTCTTCCTCTTCTTCTTCTTCTTCTTCATTTTTAGTAGAGGCAGAGAGAGTAGAGAAGTAGCAAGAGAGAAAGAAGTAAGAGAACAAGAGAGGAGCTAGAAGTTTATTAAGTTTACCTCACAAAACAGTCTGTGTTGATTGATGCCAGGATGAAGGAAGAGAGAAAGACAGAGAGACAGAGAGACAGATAGACAGACAGACAGACAGACAGACAGAAAGACAGAAAGACAGAACTAGGTTGGTGAGAGAAATGGCTCAGCAGGTAAAACAGTGATTTTCCAAAAGCCCTGAGTTCAACTACCAATCACCTGTAATGAGATCTGACACCCTCTTCTGGTACATCTTAAGTCAGCTACAGGGTACTTTAAATAAATAAATAAATAAATAAATAAATAAATAAATAAATAAATAAATAAATGGAAGGAAGGAAGGAAGGAAGGAAGGAAGGAAGGAAGGAAGATATATATTGTCTCAGGGCAGTCCCAAAAACTCAGTCCTTTAAGCCTCTGGTAAACTCTGAAGGGGTAAGACGTACAAATTCATCAGTCCTGCCTGCCTGCAGGTTGTGCCTTGCTTACTTCACTAAGACCCAAACTTTGTTTGATGTTTTTTGTTGTAGTTGTTGTTGTTGTTTTGGTTTGGTTTGGTTTGGTTTGGGTTTTTTTTTTTCTTTTTTTTTTTTGCCTCTGCCTCCCAAGTGTTGGGATTAAAGGCATGAAGCACCACACCTGACTGGTGTCGGAACAAGTAAGAAAGTAAGTAAGTAAGTAAGTACATACATACATACATACACACATACATACATAAAGAGGGGACACACATGCCTAGAGGTTGTTGTTGTTTTACAGCTTTATTGTACAAAGGCAGAGGGAAAGAGAGAAGGTAGAAAGAGGGAGAGAGGCCACGTGGAGAGGAGGAAGGATGCCTAAGGTTTTAAGATGCTCAATTTCTCCACAAATTTTATTTGGAGAGCTGGCTCAGTGGTTAAGAGCACTGTCCTCTCTTCCAGAGGTCCTTCTTGAGTTCAATTTCCAACAATCATGTGGTGGCTAACAACCATCTGTCGTGGGATCCCATGTATTATTCTGGTGTGTGTCTGAAGACAGCTGCAGTGTAGTCGTATAAACAATGCCTGCATGCATGCATGCATGCATGCGTACGTACATACATACATACATACATACATACATAATGTTTAAAAAAAAATAGAGCCAGGCAGTGGTGGGTGGGCACACACCTTTAATCTCAGCACTTGGGAGGCAGAGGCAGGCAGGCGGATTTCTGAGTTTGAGTTCAGCCTGGTCTACAGAGTGAGTTCCAGGACAGCCAGGGCTACACAGAGAAATCCTGTCTTGAAAAAAAGAAAAAGAAAAAAAAAACAAACAAAAAAACAAAACAAAACCAAAAACACCAAAACCAAAACCAAAATTTAGAAATAGCAAGCCATGTAAATACTGTCCAGAAGATTCTGTCCTTAGAAGTAGCAGAACAGGGCTGGGTGAGAATGAGTGAGTGAATGGGCCTTCCTCTTTCTGATAGGGTGTGTTATCAACTCCATTACCATTTCCAAAGGGCTACATTCCTCTGGAGCAACGTGGACCAGAAAACAAAGAGTTCAGAGAGAAAGACACAGATGTGCAGGTCCCTACCCCCACGAGGAGATGGCGGCTTGGGGTGGGGAGTAGGGGGAGGTGTAGAAGGGGAATTTAGGTAGCTTAGACAAATAAATAACTGGAAACGTCATTCATTCTTTTATTTATTTTATTTTACTTTATTTTATTTTATTGAGTGTATGGTGGAAGAGTGAAACTGGGTCAAAAGGGAGGGAGGGAGGGAGGGAGGGAGGGAGGGAGGGAGGGAGGGAGGGAGGGAGGTCTTTCCCATGCTGGGAAAAATCTGTGCCTTGGGAAGGAAGGCAGCCAAACGGGTTAGTGCTAGTGCGTAGTCCATTGTGGTGCTTTATCCAAAAGACTTTGGTTCTGGCCTCCCATTTTATTCTCAAAGGGCAGTCTGCACGGGTACAAAGGGAAACCATGTCAAACCAAATGAAGTCAAGCAAGCAAGCAAAACAATTCATTGTACAAAGTCAAGCAAGCAAGCAAAACAATTCATTGTACAAAGTCAAGCAAGCAAGCAAAACAATTCATTGTACATAGCCGAAGGAGAAAAAAAAAAGTTAAAGATCACTTTGTTAGAACTTTTCTATATTTTAAGAAACATTAGGGCTGGTGAGATGGCTCAGCAGGTAAGAGCACCCGACTGCTCTTCCAAAGGTCCTTAGTTCAAATCCCAGCAACCACATGGTGGCTCACAACCATCCTTAACAAGATCTGACTCCCTCTTCTGGTGTGTCTGAAGACAGCCACAGTGTACTTACATGTAATAAATAAATAAATCTTAAAAAAAAAAAAGAAAAAAGAAACATTATACGGCTTGATATCCAAACTCTCTGGTCCACTAACA
>NW_028227288.1:777020-784520 GCF_978045245.1 Mus caroli | reverse complement strand
CACAATTAGGGGAACGGAGCACAGTATAGGAAGGGAGCATCTAAGCACGGTGTCAGTGGAAGGTGGCGGCGACCTCAGTTCCACCCCATTTAGGTCTCATTTTTAAAACACTCTACCGCTTGGGGTTTGTTGTTTTCTGGGGCTCGCTGCCACCGCCCGCCGGCCACTCACCCGCCCGCCCACCCGCTGGCTCGCCCTCCCCCCCCCCCCCGCCCGCCCGCCCGCCCGCTCGCTCGCTGGCTCGCCCTCCCGCCCGCCCCCTTTTCCAAGACTAAATTCAGAGTTAAAACAGTGGTGGAATGGTTAAAATGCCCGTTTGTATTTATTTTTTTCTAGGAGTACCCCTTCATAGTGATTTGCTTTCACTTTGGCCAGAAAAATATTTATTTTATGCACGACTTCCCCTCGTCCTCGCGAGCGTGTGTGTGTGTGTGTGTGTGTGTGTGTGTGTGTGTGTGTGTGTGTGTGTTTTGGTTTTTTTGTTTGTTTGTTTGTTTGGTTTGTTTTGTTTTGTTTTCTGAGAGCATACTAGATCACCTCTCGGAATGGGAACAGTAAGGGGGTGGGGAGAGACGACTGATCAAAGAATCAGTAACTCTGCAGGGTGGGGTTGGTTGGCAAAGGGGTTTCCTTCAGAGGTTGGAGAATATATAGCCAGCCACCTTGGGAAGATTGCTAAAGAGAGTCAAGCCTCTCTTGCTCTCTTTTCTTGGCCTCCCTGCCCTGCCTCATAATAAAAGGTGAAGAAAGGCCAAAGACATGGAGGAGAAGGGAGGGGGAGGAAGATAACAAGTATGATATTAAAATAATTTTTGATAGACTCACGCACTCAGGAAGAGAACATGAGAGCCTCAGTGGGACCCTGTGTCTGGGTCCCTGAGGGTAAGGGAAGCATAACAATCCGTAGGTCTTTCTGGCTAGCAGGTAAAATTAAATCAAATGAAAAAGTGAAGTAAAAATCGATTCGAGGAAGATAACAAGTATGATAGTAAAATAATTTTAATATTTTAAATGTTCCAGGACAGCCAGAACTATAAAGAGAAACCCTGTCTCAAAAAACAAAATCAAAAACAAAAACAAAAACAAAAAAAAAAACCCTAAAAATAAAAAAGAATTAGAAAAAAGATTACAGAAATCAAACACTAGCCCAATAGATGGCAAGTCACTGCAATCACAGCAGAAATATTACACACACACACACACACACACACACACACACACAGACAAACTCTGTCATAAAATCCAACGTGCCTTCATGATCAAAGTTCGATAGTACTAGAAGAAACATATGTCTGAAAATAAAAGCCAGAACCTTCTCTGCTTCTGTTTTCTTTTGCCTCAAGATTGGGTTTCTCTGGATGTAGCCCTGGCATCCCTGCCTGGAACTTACTCTGTAGGCTTGGGTAGCCTCAAACTCACCCAGGTCCTCTCTGCCTGCCTGCCTACCTGCCTACCTACACTCTGCCACCCACACAGCCAGGCAGAAGCTAGAATCTTTTTTTATTTTTGGCCTTCTTTTCATTTATTTGTTTGTTTGTTATTATTACTATTAGTTTTCAATGTAAGTGTGTGTGGGGGGGGGGTGCTCTATCTGCTGCCTAGATGACTGCATATCAGAAGAAGGCACCAGAAAATAGGTGAAGCCACCATGCAGTTCCTGAAAATTAATTAAAAAAAAAAAAAAAAGGAAATTCAAATCACATAGTAGGTAGATATCTGCGCAGCTGTCAGAGTGCTGTTTAAGGCTTACTGTAAATAATAAAAATTGTTATGTGTCTTTTATCCAAAAACAGAAGGGAGGTGGTGTACCTGCATATCTGTTCCTTTCTACTTCCTTGTTCTGTCACTAATTTGCATATTGACCTCAAGAAGATGGAAGGCCACAAGTGGGTGGCAGCCATCTTGTCCTCTGACTGACATCTGTCCTCATAAAGATGGAGGTGGCTGGCTGTCACGTGACCTACTGCTCAAGGTAGCTTTTGTTTCCAGCCTCTAGGTGGCCTAGTTTGCATATGCAGAAAGGTGAGGAGGCTCCCTAAAGCAGCCTGAACCCTTGACCATCCACAGACAGCCTCATACTTTTTGGTTATACTTTTAAACGCCAGACTCTGAATTGGTCAGTCTAAATTCTTTTGGTTTAATCAAATTTTAATTAAAATGCATAAAAAACGAAAAATATAACCAGTCATTCTGGAACCCCTTTTGTGTAACTCAGACTGTAGAATAAGCTAGCTGCAAAGTTACAGTGATCCACCTCCCTCTGCCAGCACCACCACCACCACTGCCTGGCAAAAGCAAAAATCACAAAAAGGAAGGGTGGGGGGGGGGGGACAAAAATAAGAAGATAAGAATCGTAGCAGGTCATAGTGGTGTACAACTTTCATGCCAGCATTTGAAAAACAGAGGCAGGCTCTTAAAGGATTGAGGCCTACAAAGTGTCTTCAAGACAGCCAGGGCTGCTTACACTAAGAAACTATGTATGAAAAGAATAAATTTAAGAAAGAAAGAAAGAAAGAAAGAAAGAAAGAAAGAAAGAAAGAAAGAAAGAAAGAAAGGTATTTTCCAAAAAAAAAAAAAAAACATTAGTCCGGGCAGTGGTGGCACATGCTTTTAATCCCAGCATTTGGGAAGCAGAGGCAGACAGATTAATGTGTTCAAGGCCATCCTGGTCTACAGAGTAAGTTCCAGGACAGCCAGGGTTACACAGAGAAACCGCATTGTGAAAAAAATAAATAAATAAACTAAATAAATAAAATTTAAAAATTAAAAAAATAGCCAGGAGTGGTGGCACACGCCTTTAATCCCAGCACTAGGGAGGCAGAGATGGGAGGATTTCTGAGTTCGGGGCCAGCCTGGTCTGCAAACTGAATTCCAAAACAGACAGGGCTATACAGAGAAACCCTGTCCAAAAAACCAAAAATAAAATAAAATAAAATATAAAATAAAATAAAATAAAACTAAAAGAATTAGAAAAAAGATTACAGAATCAATCATAAGCCCACTACATGGCAAGTAACCGCAATCACAGCAGAAATATTATACACACACACACACACACACACACACACACACACACACACACGCTGCTCTGTACTTGCTCTGTAGGCTTGGGTAGCCTCAAACTCACAGAGGTCCTCTCTGCTTGCCTGCCGGCCTGCCTGCTTCTGCCACCCACACAGCCGGGCAGAAGACAGAATCTCTTTCTCCCTCTTATTTATATATTTATTTATTTGTTTGCTTACTTGCTTGCTTGCTTGCTTGCGTGTTTGTTATTATTACTATTAGTTTTCAATGTAAATTTGTGTGTTTGCTCTATCTGCTGCCTATATGATTACATGCCAGAAGGGGGCACCAGAACCTAGGACAAGTCACCATGCAGATCCTGAGAATTAATTAAAAAAAAAAAAAAGGAAATTCTAATCACATAGAAGGTAGATATCTGAGAGGCTGTCAGAGTGCTTTTTAAGGCTTATGGTAAATAAGAAAAATTGTGTGTCTTTTACCAAACAACAGAAGGGAAGGGAGATGGTGCACCTCCATATCTGTTGTCTACATGTCTACTTCCTTGTTTTGTCACTTGGTTGCACATTGACACATTGACCTCACCATGCTGAAAGGCGACATGTGGGTGGCAGCCAAGACTAACACACATACACACATGCACACAAACATGGAGTGAGAGAGAAAGATAAGGAGGAATGACATTAATTTTAGGAAAAAGAGATATTAATGGATAAATATTATTTCTATACATACATACACACGTTTTTTAAAAATATTTTTATTACGTATTTTCCTCAATTACATTTCCAATGCTATCCCAAAAGTCCCCTGTACCCTCCCGCCCCTTGTTTATTAAAGAGAGAATTAGTGGAGAGCTAAGTCAATTGTGGACCACACCTTTAGCCTCAGGAGGATTTCTGCATTCAAGGTCACCCTGCCTTACAGAGTGACTTCCAAGTCAGGCAGGTCTACACAAAGAAACCCTATCTGAGAAAAATAATAATAATTGAAAGAAAGAAAGAAAGAAAGAAAGAAAGGAAGGAAGGAAGGAAGGAAGGAAGGAAGGAAGGAAGGAAGGAAGGAAGAAAGAAAGGAAGGAAGGAAGAAAATATTTTTAAAAATATTGTTTGGAAAATATATTACTTGAAGAAATCATATTTCCAGGAAAAAATATTCCTTGGAAATATGATTTCTTTAATCTGTGTACCCAAGACTAACACACACACACACATGCACACAAACATGGAGTGAGAGAGAAAGATATGGAGGAATGACATGAATTCAACTTTACAAAAAAAAAAAAAAAGAATTAGAAAAAAATTAAAGAAATTACACACAAGCCCACTAGATGGCAAGTAACCACAATCACAGCAGAAATATTGCACACACACACACACACACACACACACACACACACACACACACAAACTCTGTCATTAAATCCAATGTGCCTTCATGATCAAAGTTCTTTAGTCAATATTACTAGAAGAAAATTATGTCGGGGGCTGGTGAGATGGTTCAGTGGGGAAGAGCATTGACTGCTCTTCCAAATGTACTGAGTTCAAATCCCAGCACCCACATGGTGGCTCACAACCACCCATAATGTGATTTGGTACCCTCTTCTGGTGCATTTGAAGACAGCTACAGTGAACTTATACTAATAAATTAATCTCTGGCCTGAGCAAGTGGGTTTGGCTAGAGCAAGCAGAGGTCCTAAGTTCAATTCCCAACAATCACATGAAGGATCAAAACTCTTTAATAAAATCCAAATGGCCTTCCTTGTCAAACACTTACAGACAACAGGACTAAATAGATCATGTTTCTCACAATTCAAAAAAAAAAAAAATTGGCTGGGCAGTGGTGGTGCAGGCCTTTAATCCAGTGCCTGGAGTCAGAGGCAGGAAGATTTCTTAGTTAGAGACCTTCCCCACTCTACAGAGTCTCAAATAACCAAAAAAGAAAAAAGAAAGGACAGAAAAAGAAAAAAAGATAAGAAGAGAAAAGGAAAAGCAGAGTCAGGCTTTTACAGGTTTGAGGACAGCCGGGTCTACAAACTGTGTCCAAGACCACCAGGAGATCTGTTCTGCCTGCCTCTGCCATCCCCACAGCAGGAGACAGAGACTGAGTCTTACAGCCAAACCTACTCTAAATTGAAAAAACAAGCAAACAAACAAACAAACAAACTTGAAGCAATTCATCAGGAGACTGGTGTCCACTGAACTTTAGTTTTTTTCCCCAAGCATCAACCAGGGGTAAAATTGTTCATTATCTTTCAAAACACTGGAGTCTCCTAACAGAACACATGGAGCTTTAAAACAGTTTCTCCCCTCAGAGGAACCAAGGATGTTTGAAACAATTTCAACAGCCTTTCATGCATGTCTTAGCACTCTGACTATGGAGGCTATTGGAGAAAGTTACAGCAGTGGATACTACAGAAACAAGGAGAGTAAGGGACCAGGATTATTTTCAACACTATATTTCTTTTCTTACATTATAAAATAGAAAATAATTTATTTTTTGGAGAAAATCTTGGGAGTTACCATTACAAAAATGAAATTTGGAGTTCCTGTAAACTATGTTAAGTCTTTGAACTTTCTCACGGCATATACGTAGGGCTGCCTGTGACATGTGGTACCCTGACTCTAAATGGACATGACTACATCCATCACTTAGAGAAAATACAAAGACCAGTTCTGAAGTAGCCTTAAAAGAGTGCCCTTTGCTTTAGCAAGGGGACTGTGCAATTAGAGCCATGAGTTCCATGAATATGACTTTCTTATCGCATAATTTTTTAGAGAATGTAGTACCCACCCATGATCATGTAACATTACAATTGTGAAACAACATTAATATATTCGAGAATTAACATCACCCAATAAAAGGCATATCTTCAAATATTGAGTCAAAATCTGAAAATCAAAACAGTAAATAGAGAGAATACATTAAAAATCAATCACTTAATTTGAAAACAATAACGGCCTGCTGCTGTTTCTTCAAAGGCTTGTGAACTCTTTCTGAGTGGTTAGGAAATACAGAAGAGCAAAATGGAAGACATGATTTGGACTTACAGTCTTTCCTGTGTTTTTTTTTTTTTTTTTTTTTTTTTTTTTAAATGAGCCACACAAGAGTACTTATGTAAAAGTTGGTGCATGCCTGTTACAGAAATGCATTCATACCTGAGAGATTACAACCTCACTCTACCAAGTTCTGAAACTTTAATCTAGCACAATGGCGCCTTTCTGTGCAAACAGCTGTACCCTGAAATTGAGTACAGTAAACTTTCAGCCACCAGTAACTTTGACCGAAATTACAGATTCCAGAGTATGAATATGAAAATCACAGAGGCAGGGAAGCACACAAGTGATAGCAATAACAATGTTCCAAACCTACCTATCAAATGGAATATTCCTCCCTTTATATTAACCGTGGGCTAGGGAAAGGGAAGTTAATAATAGACTTTCTGGTACCAGTCTACACTGTATTTCACTGAAGACATAAATACAGATATATGGAGTCTGAGCACAAGGAATTCACAATCCCAATCCATTCCAAAACAATTCCTTTCACGAGAATAACCAAAATCAAAACCAAAACAAAACTCCAGAACTTGCTAATTATAAACATTAGTTTTTTCTTAGTTTTAGTACAACAAGCAGCTAAGCACCATCTATAACTATAATATCTGCAGACATGCCACCTTTCTCTGGTTTCTGAATGTACCATGCACAGGTTCAATATAGGTCGATACACACACACACACACACACACAAAAAAAAAAAACAAAAAACAAACCAAAAAACAAACAAACAAACAAACAAACAAAAAAGCCCTGTTTGTCTTACCTTATAGACTGTCCGAATCTATCTTGGATGAAAGTATTCCATGGCCACTGTGTGCTCCCTGACACCACGCCCGGCTCATACACACGTTTTTTAAAATATTTTTTATTACGTATTTTCCTCAATTACATTTCCAATGCTATCCCAAATGTCCTCCATACCCTCCCCCCCCCTTGTTTTCTTAAAGAGAGAATTACAGTAGACCTGAGGCAATTGTGGACCACACCTTTAGCCTCAGGAGGATTTCTGCATTCAAGGTCACCCTGGCTTACAGAGTGACATCCAAGTCAGCCAGGGCTACACAAAGAAAACCTACCTGAGAAAAAAATAATAATTGAAAGAAAGAAAGAAAGAAACAAACAAACAAACAAAGAGAGAGAGAGAGATTGGGAGAGAGAGAGAGAGAGAGGAGAGAGAAAGAGAGAGGGAAAGAAAAGGGGTGCTCCACCACACCTGGCTTCCTTGTTTATTTCTAAGAATCCTTGGAAATATGATTTCTTTAATCTGTGTACCCAAGACTAACACACACACACACACATGCACACAAACATGGAGTGAGAGAGAAAGATAAGGAGGTATGACAGGAATTTTACTTTACAAAAAAAGAAAAAAGAATTAGAAAAATTTAAAGAAATTATACAGAAGCCCACTTGATGTC
>NW_028227288.1:754520-772020 GCF_978045245.1 Mus caroli | reverse complement strand
ACCTCCCTGGAGGTTTGGTGGCCTACCACCTACACAAGCTCAGGCGCGGAAAATAAATTAATAAAGATCTCTGAAACACAAATCTGGGGCTGGTACTAGCTGGCCATGGAATCCTATACACACACATGGAGTATTAATTTACAAGCAGCTACATCATTACCTGTGAGGGAGAGAGACATGAAAGAGTTTCCACAGCCTTTTTATTGGTGGTCAGGGTTAGGATTTCTTGTTTATTTCTTTGTTTGTTTGTTTGATTTCTTTTTTTTTTTTTTTTTTTTGAGACAGGGTTTCTCTGTGTAGCCTTGGCTGTCCTGGAACTCACTTTGTGGACCAGGCTGGCCTTGAACTTAGAAATCTGCCTGCCTCTGCCTCCCAAGTGCTGGGATTAAAGGCGTGCGCCACCACACCCGGCTCATACACACGTTTTTTTAAATATTTTTTTATTACGTATTTTCCTCAATTACATTTCCAATGCTATCCCAAATGTCCTCCATACCCTCCCCCCCCCCCCCTGTTTTCTTAAAGAGAGAATTACAGTAGACCTGAGGCAATTGTGGACCACACCTTTAGCCTCAGGAGGATTTCTGCATTCAAGGTCACCCTGGCTTACAGAGTGACATCCAAGTCAGCCAGGGCTACACAAAGAAAACCTACCTGAGAAAAAAATAATAATTGAAAGAAAGAAAGAAAGAAAGAAAGAAAGAAAGAAAGAAAGAAAGAAAGAAAGAAACAAACAAACAAACAAACAAACAAACAAACAAAGAGAGGTGGGGGTCTTTCAAGACAGTGTTTCTCTGTGTAGCCCTGGGTGTCTTGGAACTCACTCTGTAGACCAGGATGGCCTGGAATGCACAAATCTGCCAGCCTCTGGGTCCAAAGTGGTAGGATTAAAGGTGTGCCCCACCACTGCCTGGCAGTCTATTAGTTTTAAATGCCAGATGAATCCATTCTTTTACATTTTTGGGTTGGTTTGTTAGCTGATTTGATTTTATGTTGTTTTCCTGGAGGTTTGGTGGCCTAACACCTACACAAGCTCAGGCCCGAATAATAAATAAGTAAAGATCTCTGAAACACAGATCTGGGGCTGGTAATAGATGGTCATGGAATCAATAACACACACATGGAGTCATGGAGTATTAATTTACAAGCAGCTATATCCTCACCTGTGGGGGAGAGGAACATGAAACAATTTCCACAGCCTTTGTATTGGAGGTGATGGTGGTAATGGTTAGGATTCCTTCTCTCTTTCTTTCTTTCTTTCTTTCTTTCTTTCTTTCTTTCTTTCTTTCTATATTTATTTATTTATTTATTTATTTATTTATTTATTTTTTATTTTGAAACAGGGTTTCTCTGTGTAGTCCTGGAACTCACTTTGTGGACATGGAATGACATGAATTTTAGGAAAAAGAGATATTAATGGCCGGGCGTGGTGGCGCATGCCTTTAATCCCAGCACTAGGGAGGCAGAGGCAGGCGGATTTCTGAGTTCGAGGCCAGCCTGGTCTACAAAGTGAGCTCCAGGACAGCCAGGGCTATACAGAGAAACCCTGTCTCGTATAAACCAAAAAAAAAAAAGAGATATTAATGGATTAATATTACTTCTATACATACATACATACATACATACATATAATTATACATACACACATAATTTTTTCAAATAGAATTAGAGTAGACCTGAGGCAATTGTGGAACATACCTTTAACCTCGGGCAGATTTCTGTGTTCAAGGTCACCCTGGGTTACAGAGTTAGTGTCAAGTCAGCTAGGGCTACACAGAGAAACCGTATCTCAGTAAAAAGAAAAAAATAATAGAAAGAAAGAGAGAGAGAGAGAGAGAGAGAGAGAGAGAGAGAGAGAGAGAGAGAGAGAGATTTAAAAAAAAAAAAACTTAGTCTGGGCAGTGGTGCTTTTAATCCCAGCATTTGGGAAGCAGAGGCAGACAGATTAATATGTTCAAGGCCATCATGGTCTACAGAGTAAGTTCCAGGACAGCCAGGGTTACAGAGAGAAAGTGCATCATGAAAAAACAAAGCTATATTAAATAAATAAAATTTAAAAATTAAAAAATAGCCGGGACTGGTGGCACATACCTTTAATCCCAGCACTCCGGAGGCAGAGATGGGAAGATTTCTGGGTTCAAGATCAGCCTGGTCTGCAAAGTGAGTTCCAGGACAGCCAGGGCTATACAGAGAAACCCTGTTTCGTAAAACAAAAAATTAAATTAAATTAAATTAAAATTACAATTACAATTACAATTAAAAAGAATTAGAAAAAAAGATTACAGAAATCAAACATAAACCACTAGATGGCATGTAACCACAATTACAGCAGAAATATTGCACACACACACACACACACACACACACACACACACACACAAACTCTGTCATAAAATCAAATGTGCCTTCATGATCAAAGTTCAATAGTCAATACTGCTAGAAGAATCATATGTCTGAAAATAAAAGCCAGAACCTTTTCTGCTTTTGTTTTCTTTTGCCCCAAGATAGGGTTTCTCTTGATGTAGCCCTGGCATCCCTGCCTGGAACTTGCTCTGTAGGCTTGGGTAGCCTCAAACTCACAGAGGTCCTCTCTGCCTGCTTCTGCCACCTACACATCCAGGCAGAAGCTAGAATCTCTCTTTTTTTTTTTTTTTACCTTCTTTTCATTTATTTGTTTGTTTGTTATCATTACTATTAGTTTTCAATGTAAGTGTGTGTGTATGTGCTCTATCTGCTGCCTAGATGACTGCATGACAGAAGAAGGCACCAGAACCTAGGTGAATCCACCATGCAGTTCCTGAAAATTAATTAAAAGAAAAAAAAAAAAAGGAAATTCAAATCACATAGCAAGGAAAATTAATTAAAAAAAAGAAAGGAAATTCAAATCACATAGCAAGTAGAAATCTGCACAGCTGTCAGAGTGCTATTTAAGGCTTACTGTAAATAATAAAAATTGTTATGTGTCTTTTATCCAAAAACAGAAGGGAGGTGGTGTGCCTGCATATGGAAGGTGACAAGTGGGTGGCAGCCCTCTTGTCCTCTGACTGACATCTATCCTCATAAAGATGGAGGTGGCTGACTGTCACGTGACCTAATGCTCAAGGTAGCTTTTGTGTCCAGCCTCTAGGTGGCCTAGTTTGCATGTGCAGAAAGGTGAGGAGGCTCCCTAAAGCAGCCAGAACTCTTGACCATCCACAGACAGCCTCATACTGTCTTTTGTTATACTTTTAATTGCCAGACTCTGAATTGGTCAGTCTAAATTCTTTTGGTTTAATTAAATTATAATTAAAATGCATAATAAATGAAAAATATAACCAGTCATTCTGAAACTCCTTTTGTGTAACTCAGACTGTAGAATAAGCTAGCTGCAAAGTTACAGTGATCCACCTCCCTCTGCCAGCACTGCCACAACCACTGCCTGTCAAAAGCAAAAATCATAAAAAGGAAGAGGGGAGAGGGAACAAAAATAAGAAGATAAGAATCGTAGCCGGTCATAGTGGTATACAACTTTCATGCCAGCATTTGAAAAGCAGAGGCAGGCTCTTACTGGATTGAGGCCTACAAAGTGTCTTCAAGACAGCCAGGGCTGCTTACACTAAGAAACTATATATGAAAAGAATAAATTTAAGAAAGAAAAAAAAAAAAGAAAAGAAAGAAAGAATGGAAGGAAGGAAGGAAGAAAGGGAGAGGGGGGAACAGAGAGAGGGAGCAGAAGAAAAAAAGAAAGAAAAAAAAGAAAAAGAGAAACAGGCAGACTTAGGAGGTAGTGTTACTTGATTGGAGATATCATTTCTCTGTGTAGGCAGGCAGGCAGGCAGGCAGACAGCCATAGTTGTTTGCTTTAGTTTAGCTTGGTTTGGTTTTCAGGAAGTGTTGCCGAGGTCATACACAAGCACAGGCCCAAGAAATAAATAAATAAATAAATAAGAAACACACATCTGGGAGGGGGGGGCTAGCTTGGCCATGGAGTCACACACACACACACACACACACACACACACACACACACACACACACACACTAATAAAATCAGGACATCCAGTGTCTTGGCCATCAATAGTGTGACATTCATGTCTTAAATTGCAAACCAGAAAGTCAGTTGCCCACCTACAAGTCTCTTTCTTCCAAGTAAGATGTCAGTTCCCAGGGAGGCCTTGGGAACTTAAACTTTACTCACTCACACCCTACTCAAAATAGAAGTCTGATTCTAAGTAGTCTGTGCACTGAATCGGTGGTGTGGGTGTCTCTCTTGTGTTAGGGCAGGGCGGGGGTTCCATCCCCAGTGCAGGTTCTAGGAGCAAATGCCAGAAAAGTATACACATGTGCGGGTGTAGGAAATGCTGCTGGGTGGTCAGTTTGAGTCCAAGCCTATTGCAGATAACTATAGAACAAAGGAAGCAGTTCGATTGGCTTCTATCTTGATTGGTTTCTGAGGACACATCCAAGGAGAATATGTAATCAATTCTGGCAGTAACAGCAGAAACAAGCTGTGAGAAAGTGTCCTTATAATAGTAGTTAACAGCACAAAATGGCAGGCTAGCCAGGTAAGAGGTTACCTAGCCCTTATCTAATCTGAAGTAGGCCTTCACATTCCATCTAGGCCTTACTCTTTTACCTATACCTTAACAGCCAGCAGCTTTGCCCTCTGAGCACAGGCATGTATAGATCAATGAATATCTTTCTCTGTATTCATTTATTTATGAGAGACAAAGTCTCTGTACATGGTGCAAAAACATACAAGACAGACCAGGCCGGCCACTCAATAATTTCTGCAGGCATGTGATGGAGGTAGGGTGGGCAAGTGGCATCCAAACTGTGTGAGCAGTTCCATGCCACTTAGTTATCATTATTTGTTTTATGTATGTATGTATGTATGTATGTGTGTGTGTGTGATTACTTAGTTAGTTTCGTATTTAATTGAACCAGGGTTATTGGGGGGGGGAAGGAAATTTTTTTCTATATATACAAGCAATTGTAATTTGTTATAGTGTCCCTCCCTTTTGTGAAGTTTGGATTGGGTTTTGCTTGGGATTGTTTGTTTGTTTGTTTGTTTGTTTGTTTGTTTGTTTGTTTTTCCAGACAGGGTTTCTCTGTGTAGCCCGGGCTGTCCTGGAACTCACTCTGTAGACCAGGCTGGCCTCCAATTCAGAAATCTGCCTGCCTCTGCCTCCCAAGTGCTCCCAAAGGCATGTGCCACCACTGCTCTGCTGTACTATTTAAACAGCCCACCCCACCCCACCCCCAAAAAAAGAGCAACAGCAAAACTTTACTGACTGCATATCCAATCCAACCACTCCCAGCTAACTTAGGTAATGTGCGTTTCTGTGCCAGTTGATTTTATATATATATAAATACTGTGTGTGTGTTTGTGTGAAATACAATACAATAAAATAAAATTAAGATGCTCAATTTCTTCACAAGCTTTGTTTTATTTTATTTTTGAAGGTTTTATTTATTTTTTTATTTATATGAGTACACTGCAGCTGTCTTCCAACACACACCAGAAGTGTGCATCGGATTCCAAAGTCACCATGTGGTTTGTGGGAATTGAACTCAGGACCTCTGGAAGAACAGTCAACGCTCTTCAGACCTTCACACACGTTTTATTTTATTAAGCATTAAACATGAAGTAGAAATCATTTAGATATTGTCCAGATTGGCCTTACCAATTCCTAAATTGCTGGCAGGGTGAGGCTTCTAGTGAAAGTCTTCTAGTGAGCGGAGGCTTCCTCTTTCTGTTGGGGTGTGTTATCAACTCCATTACCATTTCCAAAGATCTCGGTGTGAGCCTATTGTTTGGTTCAGTCGGTTGCCAGAGCAAATGTGGACCTGAAAGGACAGTGAGTTCAGAGAATTCACACTGAAATCATCACTCAGGGACTTGAGGCAGAAAACTAGCCAGCCAGCCTCTGGATAGACATGGCTCAGCAGTTCAGAGAACCAGGCCATCGCAAATAGTTCACAGACTTGCAGATCCCTTCCCCCCACCGCACCCCTCCCCCAACCCCACCCAAACATAGGGAGAGAAGGCAGTGAGGGGGAGGGGGAGGTGTTGTGAGAGAATTTAGATAGCTGGAGACTTCATTCATTTACTTCTTTTATTGAGTGTATGGTGAAAGAGGGAAAATGGCTCAAAAGGGAGGGAGGGCAGACCATCTTCCCATGCTGGGATCATTCATGCTTTAAGAAGGAATGCAGGAGGCTGGAGGCTCAGCGGTTAAGAGCCCTGACTGCTCTTCTGAAGATCATGAGTTCAAATCCCAGCAACCACATAGTGGTTCACAACCACCCACAATGAGATCTGGTGCCCTCTTCTGGTGTGTCTGAAAACTGCTACAGTGTACTTACCTATAATAAATGAATCTGAAGAAGGGGGAGGAGGGGGAGGGGGAAGGCAGCCAGTCAGTCCAAAGGTGCTGGTGTGCACTCTAGGTGCTTTATCAAAAAGCCTTTAGTTCTGCTCTCCCATTTGATTCCCAAAAAGCAGTCTTGGAACCCTGTGCAGAGATAGATAGAAATGGCAACCACAGCAAACAAGCTAGTTAGTGAGTGAGTGAGTGAGTGAGTGAGTGAGCAGAGCAAGAGAGCTGGATGGCAAAACACACAAAGCCAAAAGAAATGTCTGTCAAGTTTGGCCCCACAAAACAAAGCAAGCTCACATACATTCCCTGAGACTCATCCCTGGCTACAGGGAGTGTGATGTCCCTGAGTATTTTTGGAAGAAAGAAAGAAAGAAAGAAAGAGAGAGAGAGAGAGAGAGAGAGAGAGAGAGAGAGAGAGAGAGAGAGAGAGAGAGAAAGAAAGAAAGAAAGAAAGAAAGAAAGAAAGAAAGAAAGAAAGAAAGAAAGAAAGAAAGAAAGAGAGAAAGAAAGAAAATATTTTTAAAAATATTATTTGGAAAAATATTACTTGAAAAAATCATATTTCCAGGAAAAATATTCTTGGAAATATGATTTCTTTAATCTGTGTACCCAAGACTAACACACACACACACACATGCACACAAACATGGAGCTACTAGTGGAATAGAACTTAACTGAATCCAGTGCAGAAGGGTGAGGATTCACTGAAAAGTCACCAGCAGCCTTGGCACACATGTTTTTTTTTTTTTTTTTTTTTTCTTTTTTTTTTGGTTTTTCGAGACAGGGTTTCTCTGTGTAGCCCTCGCTGTCCTGGAACTCACTCTGTAGACCAGGCTGGCCTCGAACTCAGAAATCCGCCTGCCTCTGCCTCCCGAGTGCTGGGATGGCACACATGTTTTTCTCTTGCTTTTTGTCTATTACTTCTTTATTATTTTTAGGATGTGGGGGTCTTTCAAGACAGTGTTTCTCTGTGTAGCCCTGGGTGTCTTGGAACTCACTCTGTAGACCAGGATGGCCTGGCATGCACAAATCTGCCAGCCTCTGCCTCCAATGTGGTAGGATTAAAGGTGTGCCCCAACACTGCCCGGAAGTCTATTACTTTTAAATGCCAGATGAGTCCATTCTTTTACATTTTTCTGTTTGTTTGTTAGCTGATTTGATTTTATGTTGTTTCCCTGGAGGTGTACAACCTACACAAGCTCAGACATGGAAAATAAATAAGTAAAGATCTCTGAAACACAAATCTGGGGCTGGTACTAGCTGGCCATGGAATCCTATACACACACATGGAGTATTAATTTACAAGCAGGTACATACTTACCTGTGGGGGAGAGGGACATGAAAGAGTTTCCACAGCCTTTTTATTGGTGGTCTGGGTTAGGATTTCTTGTTTATTTCTTTGTTTGTTTGTTTGTGTGTTTGATTTTTTTTTTTTTTTTTTGAGACAGGTTTTCTCTGTGTAGCCTTGGCTGTCCTGGAACTCACTTTGTGGACCAGGCTGGACTTGAACTTAGAAATCTGCCTGCCTCTGCCTCCCAAGTGCTGGGATTAAAGGGGTGTTCCAGCACACCTGGCTTCCTTGTTTATTTCTAAAAATCCTTGGAAATATGATTTATTTTTTTTGTTTGTTTGTTTTTGTTTTTGTTTTTCAAGACAGGGTTTCTCTGTATAGCCCTGGCTGTCCTGGAACTCACTTTGTAGACCAGGCAGGCCTCGAACTCAGAAATCCGCCTGCCTCTGCCTCCTGAGTGCTGGGATTAAAGGCGTGCGCCACCACACCCGGCTCGGAAATATGATTTCTTAATCTGTGTACCCAGGACTAACACACATACACACATGCACACAAACATGGAGTGAGAGAGAAAGATAAGGAGGAATGACATGAAGTTTAGGAAAAAGAGATATTAATGGATTAATATTACTTCTATACATAAATACACGTTTTTTTAAAAATATTTTTTATTATGTATTTTCCTCAATTACATTTCCAATGCTATCCCAAAAGTCCCCCATACCCTCCCCCCCTTGTTTTCTTAAAGAGAGAATTACGGTAGATCTGAGGCAATTGTGGACCACACCTTTAGCCTCAGGCAGATTTCTGCATTCAAGGTCACCCTGCCTTAAGGAGTGACTTCCAAGTCAGCCAGGGCTACACAATGAATCCCTATCTGAGATTTTTTTTTTTTATTTTGAAACAGGGTTTCTCTGTGTAGTCCTGGAACTCACTTTGTGGACCTGGAATGACATGAATTTTAGGAAAAAGAGATATTAATGGATTAATATTACTTCTATACATACATACATATAATCATACATACACACATAATTTTTTCAAATAGAATTAGAGTAGACCTGAGGCAATTGTGGAACATACCTTTAACCTCAAGTCAGCTAGGGCTACACAGAGAAACCGTATCTCAGTAAAAAGAAAAAAATAATAGAAAGAAAGAGAGAGAGAGAGAGAGAGAGAGAGAGAGAGAGATAGATTTTCAAAAAAAAAAAACTTAGTCTGGGCAGTGGTGCTTTTAATCCCAGCATTTGGGAAGCAGAGGCAGACAGATTAATATGTTCAAGGCCATCATGGTCTACAGAGTGAGTTCCAGGACAGCCAGGGTTACAGAGAGAAAGTGCATCATGAAAAAACAAAGCTATATTAAATAAATAAAATTTAAAAATTAAAAAATAGCCGGGACTGGTGGCACATACCTTTAATCCCAGCACTCCGGAGGCAGAGATGGGAAGATTTCTGGGTTCGAGGTCAGCCTAGTCTGCAAAGTGAGTTCCAGGACAGCCAGGGCTATACAGAGAAACCCTGTTTCGTAAAACAAAAAATAAAATAAAATTAAATTAAATTAAAATTACAATTACAATTAAAAAGAATTAGAAAAAAAGATTACAGAAATCAAACATAAACCACTAGATGGCATGTAACCACAATTACAGCAGAAATATTGCACACACACACACACACACACAAACTCTGTCATAAAATCGAATGTGCCTTCATGATCAAAGTTCGATAGTCAATACTGCTAGAAGAATCATACGTCTGAAAATAAAAGCCAGAACCTTTTCTGCTTTTGTTTTCTTTTGCCCCAAGATAGGGTTTCTCTTGATGTAGCCCTGGCATCCCTGCCTGGAACTTGCTCTGTAGGCTTGGGTAGCCTCAAACTCACAGAGGTCCTCTCTGCCTGCTTCTGCCACCTACACATCCAGGCAGAAGCTAGAATCTTTTTTTTTTTTAACCTTCTTTTCTTTTATTTGTTTGTTTGTTATCATTACTATTAGTTTTCTTTTTTTTTTTTTGGTTTTTCGAGGCAGGGTTTCTCTGTGTAGCCTTGGCTGTCCTGGAACTCATTCTGTAGACCAGGCTGGCCTCGAACTCAGAAATCCGCCTGCCTCTGCCTCCCGAGTGCTGGGACTAAAGGCGTGCGCCACCACGCCCGGCATACTATTAGTTTTCAAAGTATGTGTGTGTGTATGTGCTCTATCTGCTGCCTAGATGACTGCATGACAGAAGAAGGCACCAGAACCTAGGTGAATCCACCATGCAGTTCCTGAAAATTAATTAAAAGAAAAAAAACAAAAAAAGGAAATTCAAATCACATAGCAAGTAGAAATCTGCACAGCTGTCAGAGTGTTATTTAAGGCTTACTGTAAATAATAAAAATTGTTATGTGTCTTTTATCCAAAAACAGAAGGGAGGTGGTGTGCCTGCATATGGAAGGTGACAAGTGGGTGGCAGCCCTCTTGTCCTCTGACTGACATCTATCCTCATAAAGATGGAGGTGGCTGACTGTCACGTGACCTAATGCTCAAGGTAGCTTTTGTGTCCAGCCTCTAGGTAGCCTAGTTTGCATGTGCAGAAAGGTGAGGAGGCTCCCTAAAGCAGCCAGAACCCTTGACCATCCACAGACAGCCTCATACTGTCTTTTGTTATACTTTTAAATGCCAGACTCTGAATTGGTCAGTCTAAATTCTTTTGGTTTAATTAAATTATAATTAAAATGCATAATAAATGAAAAATATAACCAGTCATTCTGAAACTCCTTTTGTGTAACTCAGACTGTAGAATAAGCTAGCTGCAAAGTTACAGTGATCCACCTCCCTCTGCCAGCACTGCCACAACCACTGCCTGTCAAAAGCAAAAATCATAAAAAGGAAGAGGGGAGAGGGAACAAAAATAAGAAGATAAGAATCGTAGCCGGTCATAGTGGTATACAACTTTCATGCCAGCATTTGAAAAGCAGAGGCAGGCTCTTACTGGATTGAGGCCTACAAAGTGTCTTCAAGACAGCCAGGGCTGCTTACACTAAGAAACTATGTATGAAAAGAATAAATTTAAGAAAGAAAAAAAAAAGAAAAGAAAGAAAAAAAAAGATAAGAAAGAAAGAAAGAAAGAAAGAAAGAAAGAAAGAAAGAAAGAAAGAAAGAAAGAAAGAAAGGAAGGAAGGAAGGAAGGAAGGAAAGAAGGAAGGAAGGAAGGAAGGAAGAAAGGGAGAGGGGGGAACAGAGAGAGGGAGCAGAAGAAAAAAAGAAAGAAAAAAAAGAAAAAGAGAAACAGGCAGACTTAGGAGGTAGTGTTACTTGATTGGAGATATCATTTCTCTGTGTAGGCAGGCAGGCAGGCAGGCAGACAGCCATAGTTGTTTGCTTTAGTTTAGCTTGGTTTGGTTTTCAGGAAGTGTTGCCGAGGTCATACACAAGCACAGGCCCAAGAAATAAATAAATAAATAAATAAGAAACACACATCTGGGAGGGGGGGGGGGGCTAGCTTGGCCATGGAGTCACACACACACACACACACACACACACACACACACACACACACACACTAATAAAATCAGGACATCTTGGCCATCAATAGTGTGACATTCATGTCTTAAATTGCAAACCAGAAAGTCAGTTGCCCACCTACAAGTCTCTTTCTTCCAAGTAAGATGTCAGTTCCCAGGGAGGCCTTGGGAACTTACACTTTACTCACTCACACCCTACTCAAAATAGAAGTCTGATTCTAAGTAGTCTGTGCACTGAATCGGTGGTTTGGGTGTCTCTCTTGTGTTGGGGCAGGGCGGGGGTTCCATCCCCAGTGCAGGTTCTAGGAGCAAATGCCAGAAAAGTATACACATGTGCGGGTGTAGGAAATGCTGCTGGGTGGTCAGTTTGAGTCCAAGCCTATTGCAGATAACTATAGAACAAAGGAAGCAGTTCGATTGGCTTCTATCTTGATTGGTTTCTGAGGACACATCCAAGGAGAATATGTAATCAATTCTGGCAGTAACAGCAGAATGGCAGGCTAGCCAGGTAAGAGGTTACCTAGCCCTTATCTAATCTGAAGTAGGCCTTCACATTCCATCTAGGCCTTACTCTTTTACCTATACCTTAACAGACAGCAGCTTTGCCCTCTGAGCCATCGCACAGGCATGTATAGATCAATGAATATCTTTCTCTGTATTCATTTATTTATGAGAGACAAAGTCTCTGTACATGGTGCAAAAACATACAAGACAGACTCAATAATTTCTGCAGGCATGTGATGGAGGTGGCATCCAAACTGTGTAAGCAGTTCCATGCCACGTAGTTATCATTATTTGTTTTATGTATGTATGTTTGTATGTGTGAGATTACTTAGTTAGTTTCGTATTTAATTGAACCAGGGTTATTTGGGGGGGGGGGAAGGAAATTTTTTTCTATATATACAAGCAATTGTAATTTGTTATAGTGTCCCTCCCTTTTGTGAAGTTTGGATTGGGTTTTGCTTGGGATTGTTTGTTTGTTGGTTGGTTGGTTTTTCCAGACAGGGTTTCTCTGTGTAGCCCGGGCTGTACTGGAACTCACTCTGTAGACCAGGCTGGCCTCCAATTCAGAAATCTGCCTGCCTCTGCCTTCCAAGTGCTCCCAAAGGCATGTGCCACCACTGCTCTGCTGTACTATTTAAACAGCCCACCCCCCCCCCCAAAAAAAAGAGCAACAGCAAAACTGCAAATGTTCCTTCCTTCTCTGCATATCCAATCCAACCACTCCCAGCTAACTTAGGTAATGTGCGTTTCTGTGCCAGTTGATTATATATATATATAAATACTGTGTGTGTGTGAAATACAATACAATAAAATAAAATTAAGATGCTCAATTTCTTCACAAGCTTTGTTTTATTTTATTTTTGAAGGTTTTATTTATTTTTTTATTTATATGAGTACACTGCAGCTGTCTTCCAACACACACCAGAAGTGTGCATCGGATTCCAAAGTCACCATGTGGTTCGTGGGAATTGAACTCAGGACCTCTGGAAGAACAGTCAACGCTCTTCAGACCTTCACACACGTTTTATTTTATTAAGCATTAAACATGAAGTAGAAATCATTTAGATATTGTCCAGATTGGCCTTACCAATTCCTAAATTGCTGGCAGGGTGAGGCTTCTAGTGAAAGTCTTCTAGTGAGCGGAGGCTTCCTCTTTCTGTTGGGGTGTGTTATCAACTCCATTACCATTTCCAAAGATCTCGGTGTGAGCCTATTGTTTGGTTCAGTCGGTTGCCAGAGCAAATGTGGACCTGAAAGGACAGTGAGTTCAGAGAATTCACACTGAAATCATCACTCAGGGACTTGAGGCAGAAAACTAGCCAGCCAGCCTCTGGATAGACATGGCTCAGCAGTTCAGAGAACCAGACCATCGCAAATAGTACACAAACCTGCAGGGACGACTTGCAGATCCCTTCCCCCCACCCCACCCCTCCCCCAGCCCCA
The DNA here is from genome assembly GCF_978045245.1 of Mus caroli. Taxonomy (NCBI): domain Eukaryota; kingdom Metazoa; phylum Chordata; class Mammalia; order Rodentia; family Muridae; genus Mus; species Mus caroli. The sequence goes on along the minus strand of NW_028227288.1, from coordinate 758,915 downwards.
CCCAAACATAGGGAGAGAAGGCAGTGAGGGGGAGGGGGAGGTGTTGTGAGAGAATTTAGATAGCTCGAACAAATAGCTGGAGACTTCATTCATTTACTTCTTTTATTGAGCGTATGGTGAAAGAGGGAAAATGGCTCAAAAGGGAGGGAGGGAGGGAGGGAGGGAGGGCAGACCATCTTCCCATGCTGGGATCATTCATGCTTTAAGAAGGAATGCAGGAGGCTGGAGGCTCAGCGGTTAAGAGCCCTGACTGCTCTTCTGAAGATCATGAGTTCAAATCCCAGCAACCACATAGTGGTTCACAACCACCCACAATGAGATCTGGTGCCCTCTTCTGGTGTGTCTGAAAACTGCTACAGTGTACTTACCTATAATAAATGAATCTGAAGAAGGGGGAGGAGGGGGAGGGGGAAGGCAGCCAGTCAGTCCAAAGGTGCTGGTGTGCACTCTAGGTGCTTTATCAAAAAGCCTTTAGTTCTGCTCTCCCATTTGATTCCCAAAGGGCAGTCTTGGAACCCTGTGCAGAGATAGATAGAAATGGCAACCACAGCAAACAAGCTAGTTAGTGAGTGAGTGAGTGAGTGAGTGAGTGAGTGAGCAGAGCAAGAGAGCTGGCTGGCAAAACACACAAAGCCAAAAGAAATGTCTGTCAAGTTTGGCCCCACAAAACAAAGCAAGCTCACATACATTCCCTGAGACTCATCCCTGGCTACAGGGAGTGTGATGTCCCTGAGTATTTTTGGAAGAAAGAAAGAAAGAAAGAAAGAAAGAGAGAGAGAGAGAGAGAGAGAGAGAGAGAGAGAGAGAGAGAGAGAGAGAGAGAGAGAGAGAAAGAAAGAAAGAAAGAAAGAAAGAAAGAAAGAAAGAAAGAAGGTGGTGTCCTTCCTACATCCCCCTTGCATGAGCTAGAGGTTTCTTTTCCTCCTCCTCCTCCTCCTCCTCCTCCTCTTCTTCCTCTTCTTCTTCTTCTTCTTCTTCATTTTTAGTAGAGGCAGAGAGAGTAGAGAAGAGGAGCTATAAGTTTATTAAGTTTACCTCACAAAACAGTCTGTGTTGATTGATGCCAGGATGAAGGAAGAGAGAAAGACAGAGAGACAGATAGACAGACAGACAGACAGACAGACAGACAGACAGACAGACAGACAGAAAGACAGAAAGACAGAAAGACAGAACTAGGTTGGTGAGAGAAATGGCTCAGCAGGTAAAACAGTGATTTTCCAAAGGCCCTGAGTTCAACTACCAATCACCTGTAATGAGATCTGACACCCTCTTCTGGTACATCTTAAGTCAGCTACAGGGTACTTTAAATAAATAAATAAATAAATAAATAAATAAATAAATAAATAAATAAATGGAAGGAAGGAAGGAAGGAAGGAAGGAAGGAAGGAAGGAAGGAAGATATATATTGTCTCAGGACAGTCCCAAAAACTCAGTCCTTTAAGCCTCTGGTAAACTCTGAAGGGGTAAGAGGTACAAATTCATCAGTCCTGCCTGCCTGCAGGTTGTGCCTTGCTTACTTCACTAAGACCCAAACTTTGTTTGATGTTTTTTGTTGTAGTTGTTGTTGTTTTGGTTTGGTTTGGTTTGGTTTGGGGTTTTTTTTTTCTTTTTTTTTTTTTTGCCTCTGCCTCCCAAGTGTTGGGATTAAAGGCATGAAGCACCACTGGTCGGAACAAGTAAGAAAGTAAGTAAGTAAGTAAGTACATACATACATACATACATACATACACACATACATACATAAAGAGGGGACACACATGCCTAGAGGTTGTTGTTGTTTTACAGCTTTATTGTATAAAGGCAGAGGGAAAGAGAGAAGGTAGAAAGAGGGAGAGAGGCCACGTGGAGAGGAGGAAGGATGCCTAAGGTTTTAAGATGCTCAATTTCTCCACAAATTTTATTTGGAGAGCTGGCTCAGTGGTTAAGAGCACTGTCCTCTCTTCCAGAGGTCCTTCCTGAGTTCAATTTCCAACAATCATGTGGTGGCTAACAACCATCTGTCGTGGGATCCCATGTATTATTCTGGTGTGTGTCTGAAGACAGCTGCAGTGTAGTCGTATAAACAATGCCTGCATGCATGCATGCATGCATGCATGCGTACGTACATACATACATACATACATACATACATACATACATACATAATGTTTAAAAAAAAATAGAGCCAGGCAGTGGTGGGTGGGCACACACCTTTAATCTCAGCACTTGGGAGGCAGAGGCAGGCAGGCGGATTTCTGAGTTTGAGTTCAGCCTGGTCTACAGAGTGAGTTCCAGAACAGCCAGGGCTACACAGAGAAATCCTGTCTTGAAAAAAAGAAAAAGAAAAAAAAACAAAACAAAACCAAAAACACCAAAACCAAAACCAAAATTTAGAAATAGCAAGCCATGTAAATACTGTCCAGAAGATTCTGTCCTTAGAAGTAGCAGAACAGGGCTGGGTGAGAATGAGTGAGTGAATGGGCCTTCCTCTTTCTGATAGGGTGTGTTATCAACTCCATTACCATTTCCAAAGGGCTACATTCCTCTGGAGCAACGTGGACCAGAAAACAAAGAGTTCAGAGAGAAAGACACAGATGTGCAGGTCCCTACCCCCACGAGGAGATGGCGGCTTGGGGTGGGGAGTAGGGGGAGGTGTAGAAGGGGAATTTAGGTAGCTTAGACAAATAAATAACTGGAAACGTCATTCATTCTTTTATTTATTTTATTTTACTTTATTTTATTTTATTGAGTGTATGGTGGAAGAGTGAAACTGGGTCAAAAGGGAGGGAGGGAGGGAGGGAGGGAGGGAGGGAGGGAGGGAGGGAGGGAGGGCAGTCTGCACGGGTACAAAGGGAAACCATGTCAAACCAAATGAAGTCAAGCAAGCAAGCAAAACAATTCATTGTACAAAGTCAAGCAAGCAAGCAAAACAATTCATTGTACATAGCCGAAGGAGAAAAAAAAAGTTAAAGATCACTTTGTTAGAACTTTTCTATATTTTAAGAAACATTAGGGCTGGTGAGATGGCTCAGCAGGTAAGAGCACCCGACAAATCCCAGCAACCACATGGTGGCTCACAACCATCCTTAACAAGATCTGACTCCCTCTTCTGGTGTGTCTGAAGACAGCCACAGTGTACTTACATGTAATAAATAAATAAATCTTAAAAAAAAAAAGAAAAAAAGAAACATTATACGGCTTGATATCCAAACTCTCTGGTCCACTAACATATCGCTCAGACAATGCTACCCAATGCAAAGCCTAGCCTGCATTGTGTGTGTGGGTTATGAAAAACAGAAAGGCAGGAGGAATTGGCTGACGGACCTCCTTATCTGAAAGAAAGAAAAGAGAAAGAGAAATGAAGCAATATAGATGTAGCCCAGTATTTTATTTTTTCCTCAGATTAAGAAAAGTAATCTTTACAAAAATCTAGCCATATCACTGTAACCTTCATCCATTCCGTTGAGATACCCGAGAGATACCTGACACCCCACAAACACCCAAATCGGAAACAAAAGAAACCTCCCAGACCAGCCAACTAATTGGTCCAACTAATTTCAAATGAATAAATGAAACCGGGCCAACTAGTTGATCTCATTATGTCTAATAATAATAGTAGTAGTAGTAGTAGTAGTAGTAGTAGTAGTAGTAGTAGTAGTAGTAGTAATAATGCCAGGCAGTGGTGCAGCACACCTTTACTCCCAGCACTTGTGAGGCAGACAGAGGCAGGAGAATTTCTGAGTTTGATTGAGGCCAGGGTGGTCTACAGAGTGAGTTCCTGGGCAGCCAAGACTACACAGAGAAACACTGTCTCGGGGGAAAAAGAAAAAAGCAAGCAAGCAAGCAAGCAAGCAAGCAAGCAAGCAAGCAAGCAAGCAAGCAAACAAACAGCAGACAGACCACTATTTACAAGTTACCCATTTTTGGAATATATATGAAAAGAAAATCCTTTTTGCCAGCTGACTTACCAGTTTTGTTAAAGGAAGAAAACAGAAAAATCAGATCATCAACCTAAGGATTTTAAGATGGGCTGGAGAGATGGCTTAGTGGTTAAGAGCACCGATTGCCCCCCTCCACACACACACACACAAAAATTAAAAAAAAAAGCCGGGCGTGGTGGCGCACGCCTTTAATCCCAGCACTCCGGAGGCAGAGGCAGGCGGATTTCTGAGTTCAAGGCCAGCCTGGTCTACAAAGTGAGGTCCAGGACAGCCAGGTCTATTAAAAAAAAAAAAAAAAAAAAGTGTGTGTGTGTGTCCCCGCATATATATATATATATATAAAAATATAACATCCCTTTAAAATTAAAAAAGGAAAACAAACAAAACTCGAGTAAGGATAACTGGTCGACCTTCAATTTATTCCGCAAAACAAAACAAAAGGAAAATCAGAAAAGAAATCCAGATCAGACATTCT
>NW_028227288.1:734520-742020 GCF_978045245.1 Mus caroli | reverse complement strand
GCGTGCCCGGCCGCCCCCCATGCGGGGGGTCCGGCAGCACGGCCACGGGTCGGCCAGGGGGAGAGGGGGGGAGAGGAAAAAGTACCGGCCGCGGCGAGCGGGGAGGGGGAACGACACAGCAGAACGAGGGCCGACGACGACGGCAAGGGCGGCCGCGGCAGGGCCCCTCCCGGAAGGGGGAAACCTCACAAGGGACCGAGAGGCCGCTCGGACAACGGGCCGGACAGGGCACGCGAGGCAAAACCGGCGGGAATCACACTGCACCACTCCCCTGGGCAGTCCCACCACGCCCGCAGCGCCGAGGCGACCCGAAACCTGACGGCCCCCCGGGAGCCCGAGGAGGCGACACCAACACGAGAGAGAGCGATGTCCACGCACCGATGCCGACCGACGAAGACCCACGAGCGGCAGCGGGTCCCCACGTCCGACGACGCGCCAGACGCGGCCAACAGCCGTCCTCCCACAAAACGGCCCGCCCCCGAGAGCGAGATTCAACCAACGCCAGACGCGGACCCTCTCGGCCCCGAGGAGGGGGAAGGAGGGCTCCCGCGATTCCGCCAGCCGTGGGAACGCTGCCACGGGAAGGGGGGACGAGGCGACAGCCACACAGCCCGAGAAGCACACAGCACGCAACACGCGCGGCACAGGCCTGCGTCGCGGGAGCGGCCAAAGTCGTGGACGCGAGCGAGAGGGACGCACGCGACGGAAGGCGCGGGTGAGGCACAGGAAGACGGGCGGGACCCGGGAGCCCACCGTCGCCTCCCCAACACCCCATCCCGCGGCGGCCCCCAGGAGGGGAGGAAGGTACCGCGCACGCGGGGGTGTGCACGGAGCCCTTTCCCCAGCCACCACCACACAACCGGGCCGACCGACCACACGGCCCCGCAACCACGGCAGGACGACCGACAGGCTCTGCCCCGCGTGATCCCTCCCCAAACTCGGAGCGGGGAGGCGCGGGCCGCGGTAGACGAGAGAGCAAACGCTGCGCGCGCAGGAGGTGGTCAGGGGGCGAGCCCTCGAGGGGACCGACCGGGAGAGACCCCTCGAGACCCACACCCTTTCCGGAAGATAGCTAGAGAAGGCAACTTTCTCACTGAGGGCGGGACGGACCCAAAACCCCGACGAGCTCCGGCAACCGAGAGAATACGTGCGACAAGCGCACACACAGGGAAGCGAGAAGACCCACAACGCGGGGGTCCGCGCGGGGGGGTCTGCGGCAACAGGAAGGTTCCCTTCCAAGGGTACTTATGAGCATCCGCGGACAGTGGAGACCCTGCAACCGGTCCCCCCCGAAAGGCCAGGCCCCCCCAAGCTCCCCACAAGGAAGCAAGGAGTTTCACAAAACTTCTCAAAAAGGCCAGCCGCGACCGCTCAGCACCAACCCTACGCGCAAGGTCCGCGAGTGCGCGGGGCTGGGCGCTCACCCGACGAAGGGGGCTTGTTTTTCCTAGCCCCCTCCTCTCTCCTCGACCCCCCTTTCTCGGGCTTCCCGGACACGAACGGGAAGGCACAGAGTCAGACAGATAACCGGCAACCGAGAGAGGATGTGTGCGACAAGAGAAGACCCACACGCGGGCATCCGCGCGGGGGGATCTGCGGCAGCAGGAAGGTTCTCTTCCAGGGGTATTTTGAGCATACGCGGACAGAGGAGACCCTGCAACAGGTCCCCCCCGAAAGACAGGCCACTGCCACTCTCCAAGCTCCACACGAGGAGCAAGGAAGCTTCACGAAAGTTTTCAAAAAGGCCAGCCGCGACCGCTCAGCACCATCCCTACGCGCAAGGTCCGCGAGTGCGCGGGGTGGGCGCTCGCCCAACGAAGGGGGCTTTTTTTTTAACCGCCCTTCCTCTAATCCTCGACCCCCCTTTCATGGGCTTCTCGGACACAAACGGGAAGGCACACAGCCAGACGGAGCACCGGAGGCACGCCAGGAAACGGGAAGCGCCACCACCAACTCAGAAGCGGGCACCTAGGTGGCAAAACCTGGAACGATCCAGGAGCACCTCTGCAAGAAACAGAACGCGCGTGCACACACCAGACGGGAAGGTTATGCATCGCCACCAGCCAACATTCCCCGGCTCAGGGAAGATGGGCAAGCGATCCACGAGGACCACGCGAACCACTGCGAGAAGTGCGCGCGGGTCAGTGATCGGGCCGGAGAGCCGCACCCCTGCCTTCCACACACCACCGGAATACGGATAGGGTGGAGAGACGAGGGGCCCGCTGGCAGAACGAGAAGAGCGGCCGCCATTCGCCATGAATGTCCGTCCCTCGCCTGGCGCGGCTTAGGCCCTGGCCCGAAGAGAACTCAGGAGCACCACATCGATCTAAGCAGAGTGAGCGACAACACGCAATCGGGAGAAACAAGCGAGATAGGCATGTCTTACACGCGGGGCAAGACAGTACGGATCCGGGCAGAGACACAACGAAGGTGCTGCCACAAAAAAAAAAAAAGTGCACTCGGGAGGCACGTGGCAGGAAGACTCAGACACCACAATCAGGAGAGGAGGATTCGGGACTCTCCACCTCCCCCCCCGCCAAAAAAAAAAAAAAATGCACTCGGGAGGCATGTGGCAGGAAGAACCAAGACACCGCAGACAGGAGAGTGGAGGATTCGGGACTCTCCACCTCCCCCCCGCCAAAAAAAAAAAAAAAAATGCACTCGGGAGGCATGTGGCAGGAAGAACCAAGACACCGCAGACAGGAGAGTGGAGGATTCGGGACTCTCCACCTCCCCCCCGCCAAAAAAAAAAAAAAAAAAAATGCACTCGGGAGGCGTGTGGAAGACGGGGAAACGAAAGACAGTGGAGGTTCGGGACTCCCAGGAAAAAAAAAAAAAAAAAAACCAGCGGGAGGAACACGAAACACTAGCACGAGACAGCTGGCTGCAACCATTCCACACAGGACACAGGTGTGACAACGACAACGTGGAAATCGGGAAAAACGCCTGAGAACGCAGCAATATCATAGCCCCTGGTTGTCACAAGCTGCCCAGCAAGCGCACACACAAACGGGAAGCAAAAGCACGGAAAGCGGGAAGCATGTCTCGGGCACAGTTTCAGGCACGGCGACAGACCCAAGCCGATATGCAAAGAAAAATAGGCTGGACAAGCAAACAGCCTTGATTGAAAGGGTCTTTTCTCTTTAGCGTCCTTTAGTGTCCTTTAGTGTAAATAGGGAAAGGACAGCGTGTCACTACATATCTCCAGGTCCAATAGGAACAGATAGAATAGATCAAAACCATAAAAATGACAGGGAGGAAGATGACAGCCCACAGAGAACAACTGGAAGTCATACATGGGGGGGTGGCCCAAAATTGTCCCCATGAAGAAAAGAACCGGACGTCAAACGAACAACTGGTCGACCTGACAACCGGGAATACTCAAAATACCGATAGGTAAATGAAACAAAGGCGGGACCATAGCTTTCCCTCGGCTTCAGAAGTAAAGCGCCCCCGGTGACAAAGACAGAGAGGGCTTCTGGAGAAAAAAAAGATCCGACACTCCAGCTGGCCCGGCCACATCGGCTTGTAAGCCGGGCCCCTCGCGTCCTCTCGGACTCAGAAGTACAGTGACACCGGTGACAGGGACAGAGAGGGCTTTTGGAAGGAAAAAAAGATCCCAACCTCCAGCTGGCCGGGCCACATCGGCTTGTAAGCCGGGCCCGTCGCGTCCTCTCGGACTCAGAAGTACAGTGACACCGGTGACAGGGTCACGGAGGGCTTCTGGAGGAAAAAAAGATCCGACACTCCAGCTGGCCGGGCCATATCGGCTTGTAAGCCGGGCCCCTCGCGTCCTCTCGGACTCAGAAGTACAGGGACACCGGTGACAGGGACAGAGAGGGCTTCTGGAGGAAAAAAAAAAGATTCGAACCTCCAGCACCGGGCCACGTCGGCTTGTAAGCCGGGCCCGTCGCGTCCTCTCGGACTCAGAAGTACAGGGACACCGGTGACAGGGACAGAGAGGGCTTCTGGAGGAAAAAAAAGATCCCAACCTCCAGCTGGCCGGGCCACATCGGCTTGTAAGCCGGGCCCGTCGCGTCCTCTCGGACTCAGAAGTACAGGGACACCGGTGACAGGGACACGGAGGGCTTCTGGAGGAAAAAAGATCCCAACCTCCAGCTGGCCGGGCCACATCGGCTTGTAAGCCGGGCCCGTCGCGTCCTCTCGGACTCAGAAGTACAGTGACACCGGTGACAGGGACACGGAGGGCTTCTGGAGGAAAAAAAGATCCGACACTCCAGCTGGCCGGGCCACATCGGCTTGTAAGCCGGGCCCGTCGCGTCCTCTCGGACTCAGAAGTACAGGGACACCGGTGACAGGGACACGGAGGGCTTCTGGAGGAAAAAAGATCCCAACCTCCAGCTGGCCGGGCCACATCCGCTTGTAAGCCGGGCCCGTCGCGTCCTCTCGGACTCAGAAGTACAGTGACACCGGTGACAGGGACACGGAGGGCTTCTGGAGGAAAAAAAGATCCGACACTCCAGCTGGCCGGGCCACATCGGCTTGTAAGCCGGGCCCGTCGCGTCCTCTCGGACTCAGAAGTACAGGGACACCGGTGACAGGGACAGAGAGGGCTTCTGGAGGAAAAAAAGATCCCAACCTCCAGCTGGCCGGGCCACATCGGCTTGTAAGCCGGGCCCCTCGCGTCCTCTCGGACTCAGAAGTACAGTGACACCGGTGACAGGGACAGAGAGGGCTTCTGGAGGAAAAAAAAAAAAAAAGATCCGAACCTCCAGCACCGGGCCACGTCGGCTTGTAAGCCGGGCCCGTCGCGTCCTCTCGGACTCAGAAGTACAGTGACACCGGTGACAGGGACACGGAGGGCTTCTGGAGGAAAAAAGATCCCAACCTCCAGCTGGCCGGGCCACATCGGCTTGTAAGCCGGGCCCCTCGCGTCCTCTCGGACTCAGAAGTACAGTGACACCGGTGACAGGGACAGAGAGGGCTTCTGGAGGAAAAAAAAAAAAAAAGATCCGAACCTCCAGCACCGGGCCACGTCGGCTTGTAAGCCGGGCCCGTCGCGTCCTCTCGGACTCAGAAGTACAGTGACACCGGTGACAGGGACACGGAGGGCTTCTGGAGGAAAAAAGATCCCAACCTCCAGCTGGCCGGGCCACATCGGCTTGTAAGCCGGGCCCGTCGCGTCCTCTCGCACTCAGAAGTACAGTGACACCGGTGACAGGGACACGGAGGGCTTCTGGAGGAAAAAAAGATCCGACACTCCAGCTGGCCGGGCCACATCGGCTTGTAAGCCGGGCCCGTCGCGTTCTCTCGGACTCAGAAGTACAGTGTCCCGGGTGACAGGGACAGAGAGGGCTCCTGGAGGAAAAAAAAAAAAAAAAAAAAAAGATCTGAACCTCCAGCACCGGGCCACGTCGGCTTGTAAGCCGGGCCAGTCGCGTCCTCTCGGACTCAGAAGTACAATGTCCCCGGTGACGGGGACAGAGAAGGCTTCTGGAAGAAAAAATAAATAAAAATGCGTAGGACTTTAAGCCTTCTGGTCGACCTAATAACGTCGCCACCAACCTTCTATTTCCCCAAAGGGCGCGCAGCAACTCGTTCTGCTTTGCCCATCTCCCGGTACAACCTCCTTGGTACAGACTGTCCCTCCACACGACACCATCTCCGATACGCCCCGCCTGCTTGCCGGATCTCATGTCACCCTGGCCGCCTCACCACAGGCACTTCCCTCCTCTGTGTCACCAAGCGGAGACGGCAGGAGCGTTGCGGAAACTTGTCACCACTAGGTGTCGCCCGACAACGGTCTCCATCAACCAAACAAACCAATACAGATCGCTCACGCGCCGCCACATTCATTCACTCATTCGGTCTCTCCCGAGGGTCCTCCCGAGCTCAGGGTGGGACACTCGCGCACGCACCACGGAGCAGCGTACCCACCCACCACTTCTCCCGAGTGGCACAAACGGTCCCCATCGTCCCGCCCGAACATAGCGAACGCGGGCTAGACTCGGGCACCCAAAAACGAAAGTAGGACAGTGAGTGGTGAAAACAGGCGAAACCGTTCTCTAAGTCAAAGTACGTGGCTGGCGAATCGGTCTGCGGGGCGAGGGAACAGGCACAATTAGGGGAACGGAGCACAGTATAGGAAGGGAGCATCTAAGCACGGTGTCAGTGGAAGGTGGCGGCGACCTCAGTTCCACCCCATTTAGGTCTCATTTTTAAAACACTCTACCGCTTGGGGTTTGTTGTTTTCTGGGGCTCGCTGCCACCGCCCGCCGGCCACTCACCCGCCCGCCCGCCCGCTGGCTCGCCCTCCCCCCCCCCCCGCCCGCCCGCCCGCCCGCCCGCTCGCTCGCTCGCTCGCTCGCCCTCCCCGCCCCCGCCCGCCCGCCCGCCCGCCCGCTCGCTCGCTGGCTCGCCCTCCCGCCCGCCCCCTTTTCCAAGACTAAATTCAGAGTTAAAACAGTGGTGGAATGGTTAAAATGCCCGTTTGTATTTATTTTTTTCTAGGAGTACCCCTTCATAGTGATTTGCTTTCACTTTGGCCAGAAAAATATTTATTTTATGCACGACTTCCCCTCGTCCTCGCGAGCGTGTGTGTGTGTGTGTGTGTGTGTGTGTGTGTGTGTGTGTGTGTGTGTTTTGGTTTTTTTGTTTGTTTGTTTGTTTGTTTGTTTGTTTTGTTTTTTTTTTCTGAGAGCATACTAGATCACCTCTCGGAATGGGAACAGTAAGGGGGTGGGGAGAGACGACTGATCAAAGAATCAGTAACTCTGCAGGGTGGGGTTGGTTGGCAAAGGGGTTTCCTTCAGAGGTTGGAGAATATATAGCCAGCCACCTTGGGAAGATTGCTAAAGAGAGTCAAGCCTCTCTTGCTCTCTTTTCTTGGCCTCCCTGCCCTGCCTCATAATAAAAGGTGAAGAAAGGCCAAAGACATGGAGGAGAAGGGAGGGGGAGGAAGATAACAAGTATGATATTAAAATAATTTTTGATAGACTCACGCACTCAGGAAGAGAACATGAGAGCCTCAGTGGGACCCTGTGTCTGGGTCCCTGAGGGTAAGGGAAGCATAACAATCCGTAGGTCTTTCTGGCTAGCAGGTAAAATTAAATCAAATGAAAAAGTGAAGTAAAAATCGATTCGAGGAAGATAACAAGTATGATAGTAAAATAATTTTAATATTTTAAATGTTCCAGGACAGCCAGAACTATAAAGAGAAACCCTGTCTCGAAAAACAAAATCAAAAACAAAAACAAAAACAAAAAAACCCTAAAAATAAAAAAGAATTAGAAAAAAGATTACAGAAATCAAACACTAGCCCAATAGATGGCAAGTCACTGCAATCACAGCAGAAATATTACACACACACACACACACACACACACAGACAAACTCTGTCATAAAATCCAACGTGCCTTCATGATCAAAGTTCGATAGTACTAGAAGAAACATATGTCTGAAAATAAAAGCCAGAACCTTCTCTGCTTCTGTTTTCTTTTGCCTCAAGATTGGGTTTCTCTGGATGTAGCCCTGGCATCC
>NW_028227288.1:714520-732020 GCF_978045245.1 Mus caroli | reverse complement strand
AGGAAGGAAGGAAGGAAGGAAGGAAGGAAGGAAGGAAGGAAGGAAGGAAGGAAGGAAGGAAGAGAAGAATGAAAGAAACATATGTTGGTAAAATAAAAGCCAGAACCTTTTCTGCTTTTGTTTTCTTGATCCTAGAGATAGGGTTTCTCTTGGTGTAGCCCTGGCAGTCCTTTCTGGAACTATCAGTGTAGGCTTGGGTAGCCTCAAACTCACAGAGGTCCTCTCTGCCTGCTTGCCTGCCAGCCTCTGCCACCCACACAGCCTGGCAGAAGCCAGAATCTCTTTTTCCCTCCTATTTATATATTTCTTATTTTGTTTGTTTGCTTGCTTGCTTGTTTGCTGTTATTACTTTTAGTTTTCAATGTAAGTGTGTGTGTGTGTGTGCTGCCTATATGACTACATGCCAGAAGAGGGCACCAGAACCTAGGACAAGTCACCATGCACCCCCTGAGAATTACTTTTTTAAAAAAAAAAAAAAAAGGAAATTCTAATCACAGATATCTGTGGGGCTGTCAGAGTGCTTTATAAGGCTTACTGTAAATAATAAAAATTGTGTGTCCTTTACCAAAAAACAGAAGGGAATGGAGGTGGTACCCCTGCATGTTTGTTGTCTGCATGTCTACTTCCTTGTTCGGTCACTGGCTTGCACATTGACACTTTGACCTCATTAAGATGAAAGGCGACCTTTTTGTGGCAGCAAAAAAAACCTCCCTGGAGGTTTGGTGGCCTACCACCTACACAAGCTCAGGCGCGGAAAATAAATTAATAAAGATCTCTGAAACACAAATCTGGGGCTGGTACTAGCTGGCCATGGAATCCTATACACACACATGGAGTATTAATTTACAAGCAGCTACATCATTACCTGTGAGGGAGAGAGACATGAAAGAGTTTCCACAGCCTTTTTATTGGTGGTCAGGGTTAGGATTTCTTGTTTATTTCTTTGTTTGTTTGTTTGATTTCTTTTTTTTTTTTTTTTTTTGAGACAGGGTTTCTCTGTGTAGCCTTGGCTGTCCTGGAACTCACTTTGTGGACCAGGCTGGCCTTGAACTTAGAAATCTGCCTGCCTCTGCCTCCCAAGTGCTGGGATTAAAGGCGTGCGCCACCACACCCGGCTCATACACACGTTTTTTTAAATATTTTTTTATTACGTATTTTCCTCAATTACATTTCCAATGCTATCCCAAATGTCCTCCATACCCTCCCCCCCCCCCCCTGTTTTCTTAAAGAGAGAATTACAGTAGACCTGAGGCAATTGTGGACCACACCTTTAGCCTCAGGAGGATTTCTGCATTCAAGGTCACCCTGGCTTACAGAGTGACATCCAAGTCAGCCAGGGCTACACAAAGAAAACCTACCTGAGAAAAAAATAATAATTGAAAGAAAGAAAGAAAGAAAGAAAGAAAGAAAGAAAGAAAGAAAGAAAGAAACAAACAAACAAACAAACAAACAAACAAACAAACAAACAAAGAGAGGTGGGGGTCTTTCAAGACAGTGTTTCTCTGTGTAGCCCTGGGTGTCTTGGAACTCACTCTGTAGACCAGGATGGCCTGGAATGCACAAATCTGCCAGCCTCTGGGTCCAAAGTGGTAGGATTAAAGGTGTGCCCCACCACTGCCTGGCAGTCTATTAGTTTTAAATGCCAGATGAATCCATTCTTTTACATTTTTGGGTTGGTTTGTTAGCTGATTTGATTTTATGTTGTTTTCCTGGAGGTTTGGTGGCCTAACACCTACACAAGCTCAGGCCCGAATAATAAATAAGTAAAGATCTCTGAAACACAGATCTGGGGCTGGTAATAGATGGTCATGGAATCAATAACACACACATGGAGTCATGGAGTATTAATTTACAAGCAGCTATATCCTCACCTGTGGGGGAGAGGAACATGAAACAATTTCCACAGCCTTTGTATTGGAGGTGATGGTGGTAATGGTTAGGATTCCTTCTCTCTTTCTTTCTTTCTTTCTTTCTTTCTTTCTTTCTTTCTTTCTTTCTATATTTATTTATTTATTTATTTATTTATTTATTTATTTTTTATTTTGAAACAGGGTTTCTCTGTGTAGTCCTGGAACTCACTTTGTGGACATGGAATGACATGAATTTTAGGAAAAAGAGATATTAATGGCCGGGCGTGGTGGCGCATGCCTTTAATCCCAGCACTAGGGAGGCAGAGGCAGGCGGATTTCTGAGTTCGAGGCCAGCCTGGTCTACAAAGTGAGCTCCAGGACAGCCAGGGCTATACAGAGAAACCCTGTCTCGTATAAACCAAAAAAAAAAAAGAGATATTAATGGATTAATATTACTTCTATACATACATACATACATACATACATATAATTATACATACACACATAATTTTTTCAAATAGAATTAGAGTAGACCTGAGGCAATTGTGGAACATACCTTTAACCTCGGGCAGATTTCTGTGTTCAAGGTCACCCTGGGTTACAGAGTTAGTGTCAAGTCAGCTAGGGCTACACAGAGAAACCGTATCTCAGTAAAAAGAAAAAAATAATAGAAAGAAAGAGAGAGAGAGAGAGAGAGAGAGAGAGAGAGAGAGAGAGAGAGAGATTTAAAAAAAAAAAAACTTAGTCTGGGCAGTGGTGCTTTTAATCCCAGCATTTGGGAAGCAGAGGCAGACAGATTAATATGTTCAAGGCCATCATGGTCTACAGAGTAAGTTCCAGGACAGCCAGGGTTACAGAGAGAAAGTGCATCATGAAAAAACAAAGCTATATTAAATAAATAAAATTTAAAAATTAAAAAATAGCCGGGACTGGTGGCACATACCTTTAATCCCAGCACTCCGGAGGCAGAGATGGGAAGATTTCTGGGTTCAAGATCAGCCTGGTCTGCAAAGTGAGTTCCAGGACAGCCAGGGCTATACAGAGAAACCCTGTTTCGTAAAACAAAAAATTAAATTAAATTAAATTAAAATTACAATTACAATTACAATTAAAAAGAATTAGAAAAAAAGATTACAGAAATCAAACATAAACCACTAGATGGCATGTAACCACAATTACAGCAGAAATATTGCACACACACACACACACACACACACACACACACACAAACTCTGTCATAAAATCAAATGTGCCTTCATGATCAAAGTTCAATAGTCAATACTGCTAGAAGAATCATATGTCTGAAAATAAAAGCCAGAACCTTTTCTGCTTTTGTTTTCTTTTGCCCCAAGATAGGGTTTCTCTTGATGTAGCCCTGGCATCCCTGCCTGGAACTTGCTCTGTAGGCTTGGGTAGCCTCAAACTCACAGAGGTCCTCTCTGCCTGCTTCTGCCACCTACACATCCAGGCAGAAGCTAGAATCTCTCTTTTTTTTTTTTTTTACCTTCTTTTCATTTATTTGTTTGTTTGTTATCATTACTATTAGTTTTCAATGTAAGTGTGTGTGTATGTGCTCTATCTGCTGCCTAGATGACTGCATGACAGAAGAAGGCACCAGAACCTAGGTGAATCCACCATGCAGTTCCTGAAAATTAATTAAAAGAAAAAAAAAAAAAGGAAATTCAAATCACATAGCAAGGAAAATTAATTAAAAAAAAGAAAGGAAATTCAAATCACATAGCAAGTAGAAATCTGCACAGCTGTCAGAGTGCTATTTAAGGCTTACTGTAAATAATAAAAATTGTTATGTGTCTTTTATCCAAAAACAGAAGGGAGGTGGTGTGCCTGCATATGGAAGGTGACAAGTGGGTGGCAGCCCTCTTGTCCTCTGACTGACATCTATCCTCATAAAGATGGAGGTGGCTGACTGTCACGTGACCTAATGCTCAAGGTAGCTTTTGTGTCCAGCCTCTAGGTGGCCTAGTTTGCATGTGCAGAAAGGTGAGGAGGCTCCCTAAAGCAGCCAGAACTCTTGACCATCCACAGACAGCCTCATACTGTCTTTTGTTATACTTTTAATTGCCAGACTCTGAATTGGTCAGTCTAAATTCTTTTGGTTTAATTAAATTATAATTAAAATGCATAATAAATGAAAAATATAACCAGTCATTCTGAAACTCCTTTTGTGTAACTCAGACTGTAGAATAAGCTAGCTGCAAAGTTACAGTGATCCACCTCCCTCTGCCAGCACTGCCACAACCACTGCCTGTCAAAAGCAAAAATCATAAAAAGGAAGAGGGGAGAGGGAACAAAAATAAGAAGATAAGAATCGTAGCCGGTCATAGTGGTATACAACTTTCATGCCAGCATTTGAAAAGCAGAGGCAGGCTCTTACTGGATTGAGGCCTACAAAGTGTCTTCAAGACAGCCAGGGCTGCTTACACTAAGAAACTATATATGAAAAGAATAAATTTAAGAAAGAAAAAAAAAAAAGAAAAGAAAGAAAGAATGGAAGGAAGGAAGGAAGAAAGGGAGAGGGGGGAACAGAGAGAGGGAGCAGAAGAAAAAAAGAAAGAAAAAAAAGAAAAAGAGAAACAGGCAGACTTAGGAGGTAGTGTTACTTGATTGGAGATATCATTTCTCTGTGTAGGCAGGCAGGCAGGCAGGCAGACAGCCATAGTTGTTTGCTTTAGTTTAGCTTGGTTTGGTTTTCAGGAAGTGTTGCCGAGGTCATACACAAGCACAGGCCCAAGAAATAAATAAATAAATAAATAAGAAACACACATCTGGGAGGGGGGGGCTAGCTTGGCCATGGAGTCACACACACACACACACACACACACACACACACACACACACACACACACTAATAAAATCAGGACATCCAGTGTCTTGGCCATCAATAGTGTGACATTCATGTCTTAAATTGCAAACCAGAAAGTCAGTTGCCCACCTACAAGTCTCTTTCTTCCAAGTAAGATGTCAGTTCCCAGGGAGGCCTTGGGAACTTAAACTTTACTCACTCACACCCTACTCAAAATAGAAGTCTGATTCTAAGTAGTCTGTGCACTGAATCGGTGGTGTGGGTGTCTCTCTTGTGTTAGGGCAGGGCGGGGGTTCCATCCCCAGTGCAGGTTCTAGGAGCAAATGCCAGAAAAGTATACACATGTGCGGGTGTAGGAAATGCTGCTGGGTGGTCAGTTTGAGTCCAAGCCTATTGCAGATAACTATAGAACAAAGGAAGCAGTTCGATTGGCTTCTATCTTGATTGGTTTCTGAGGACACATCCAAGGAGAATATGTAATCAATTCTGGCAGTAACAGCAGAAACAAGCTGTGAGAAAGTGTCCTTATAATAGTAGTTAACAGCACAAAATGGCAGGCTAGCCAGGTAAGAGGTTACCTAGCCCTTATCTAATCTGAAGTAGGCCTTCACATTCCATCTAGGCCTTACTCTTTTACCTATACCTTAACAGCCAGCAGCTTTGCCCTCTGAGCACAGGCATGTATAGATCAATGAATATCTTTCTCTGTATTCATTTATTTATGAGAGACAAAGTCTCTGTACATGGTGCAAAAACATACAAGACAGACCAGGCCGGCCACTCAATAATTTCTGCAGGCATGTGATGGAGGTAGGGTGGGCAAGTGGCATCCAAACTGTGTGAGCAGTTCCATGCCACTTAGTTATCATTATTTGTTTTATGTATGTATGTATGTATGTGTGTGTGTGTGATTACTTAGTTAGTTTCGTATTTAATTGAACCAGGGTTATTGGGGGGGGGAAGGAAATTTTTTTCTATATATACAAGCAATTGTAATTTGTTATAGTGTCCCTCCCTTTTGTGAAGTTTGGATTGGGTTTTGCTTGGGATTGTTTGTTTGTTTGTTTGTTTGTTTGTTTGTTTGTTTGTTTTTCCAGACAGGGTTTCTCTGTGTAGCCCGGGCTGTCCTGGAACTCACTCTGTAGACCAGGCTGGCCTCCAATTCAGAAATCTGCCTGCCTCTGCCTCCCAAGTGCTCCCAAAGGCATGTGCCACCACTGCTCTGCTGTACTATTTAAACAGCCCACCCCACCCCACCCCCAAAAAAAGAGCAACAGCAAAACTTTACTGACTGCATATCCAATCCAACCACTCCCAGCTAACTTAGGTAATGTGCGTTTCTGTGCCAGTTGATTTTATATATATATAAATACTGTGTGTGTGTTTGTGTGAAATACAATACAATAAAATAAAATTAAGATGCTCAATTTCTTCACAAGCTTTGTTTTATTTTATTTTTGAAGGTTTTATTTATTTTTTTATTTATATGAGTACACTGCAGCTGTCTTCCAACACACACCAGAAGTGTGCATCGGATTCCAAAGTCACCATGTGGTTTGTGGGAATTGAACTCAGGACCTCTGGAAGAACAGTCAACGCTCTTCAGACCTTCACACACGTTTTATTTTATTAAGCATTAAACATGAAGTAGAAATCATTTAGATATTGTCCAGATTGGCCTTACCAATTCCTAAATTGCTGGCAGGGTGAGGCTTCTAGTGAAAGTCTTCTAGTGAGCGGAGGCTTCCTCTTTCTGTTGGGGTGTGTTATCAACTCCATTACCATTTCCAAAGATCTCGGTGTGAGCCTATTGTTTGGTTCAGTCGGTTGCCAGAGCAAATGTGGACCTGAAAGGACAGTGAGTTCAGAGAATTCACACTGAAATCATCACTCAGGGACTTGAGGCAGAAAACTAGCCAGCCAGCCTCTGGATAGACATGGCTCAGCAGTTCAGAGAACCAGGCCATCGCAAATAGTTCACAGACTTGCAGATCCCTTCCCCCCACCGCACCCCTCCCCCAACCCCACCCAAACATAGGGAGAGAAGGCAGTGAGGGGGAGGGGGAGGTGTTGTGAGAGAATTTAGATAGCTGGAGACTTCATTCATTTACTTCTTTTATTGAGTGTATGGTGAAAGAGGGAAAATGGCTCAAAAGGGAGGGAGGGCAGACCATCTTCCCATGCTGGGATCATTCATGCTTTAAGAAGGAATGCAGGAGGCTGGAGGCTCAGCGGTTAAGAGCCCTGACTGCTCTTCTGAAGATCATGAGTTCAAATCCCAGCAACCACATAGTGGTTCACAACCACCCACAATGAGATCTGGTGCCCTCTTCTGGTGTGTCTGAAAACTGCTACAGTGTACTTACCTATAATAAATGAATCTGAAGAAGGGGGAGGAGGGGGAGGGGGAAGGCAGCCAGTCAGTCCAAAGGTGCTGGTGTGCACTCTAGGTGCTTTATCAAAAAGCCTTTAGTTCTGCTCTCCCATTTGATTCCCAAAAAGCAGTCTTGGAACCCTGTGCAGAGATAGATAGAAATGGCAACCACAGCAAACAAGCTAGTTAGTGAGTGAGTGAGTGAGTGAGTGAGTGAGCAGAGCAAGAGAGCTGGCTGGCAAAACACACAAAGCCAAAAGAAATGTCTGTCAAGTTTGGCCCCACAAAACAAAGCAAGCTCACATACATTCCCTGAGACTCATCCCTGGCTACAGGGAGTGTGATGTCCCTGAGTATTTTTGGAAGAAAGAAAGAAAGAAAGAAAGAGAGAGAGAGAGAGAGAGAGAGAGAGAGAGAGAGAGAGAGAGAGAGAGAAAGAAAGAAAGAAAGAAAGAAAGAAAGAAAGAAAGAAAGAAAGAAAGAAAGAAAGAGAGAAAGAAAGAAAATATTTTTAAAAATATTATTTGGAAAAATATTACTTGAAAAAATCATATTTCCAGGAAAAATATTCTTGGAAATATGATTTCTTTAATCTGTGTACCCAAGACTAACACACACACACACACATGCACACAAACATGGAGCTACTAGTGGAATAGAACTTAACTGAATCCAGTGCAGAAGGGTGAGGATTCACTGAAAAGTCACCAGCAGCCTTGGCACACATGTTTTTTTTTTTTTTTTTTTTTTCTTTTTTTTTTGGTTTTTCGAGACAGGGTTTCTCTGTGTAGCCCTCGCTGTCCTGGAACTCACTCTGTAGACCAGGCTGGCCTCGAACTCAGAAATCCGCCTGCCTCTGCCTCCCGAGTGCTGGGATGGCACACATGTTTTTCTCTTGCTTTTTGTCTATTACTTCTTTATTATTTTTAGGATGTGGGGGTCTTTCAAGACAGTGTTTCTCTGTGTAGCCCTGGGTGTCTTGGAACTCACTCTGTAGACCAGGATGGCCTGGCATGCACAAATCTGCCAGCCTCTGCCTCCAATGTGGTAGGATTAAAGGTGTGCCCCAACACTGCCCGGAAGTCTATTACTTTTAAATGCCAGATGAGTCCATTCTTTTACATTTTTCTGTTTGTTTGTTAGCTGATTTGATTTTATGTTGTTTCCCTGGAGGTGTACAACCTACACAAGCTCAGACATGGAAAATAAATAAGTAAAGATCTCTGAAACACAAATCTGGGGCTGGTACTAGCTGGCCATGGAATCCTATACACACACATGGAGTATTAATTTACAAGCAGGTACATACTTACCTGTGGGGGAGAGGGACATGAAAGAGTTTCCACAGCCTTTTTATTGGTGGTCTGGGTTAGGATTTCTTGTTTATTTCTTTGTTTGTTTGTTTGTGTGTTTGATTTTTTTTTTTTTTTTTGAGACAGGTTTTCTCTGTGTAGCCTTGGCTGTCCTGGAACTCACTTTGTGGACCAGGCTGGACTTGAACTTAGAAATCTGCCTGCCTCTGCCTCCCAAGTGCTGGGATTAAAGGGGTGTTCCAGCACACCTGGCTTCCTTGTTTATTTCTAAAAATCCTTGGAAATATGATTTATTTTTTTTGTTTGTTTGTTTTTGTTTTTGTTTTTCAAGACAGGGTTTCTCTGTATAGCCCTGGCTGTCCTGGAACTCACTTTGTAGACCAGGCAGGCCTCGAACTCAGAAATCCGCCTGCCTCTGCCTCCTGAGTGCTGGGATTAAAGGCGTGCGCCACCACACCCGGCTCGGAAATATGATTTCTTAATCTGTGTACCCAGGACTAACACACATACACACATGCACACAAACATGGAGTGAGAGAGAAAGATAAGGAGGAATGACATGAAGTTTAGGAAAAAGAGATATTAATGGATTAATATTACTTCTATACATAAATACACGTTTTTTTAAAAATATTTTTTATTATGTATTTTCCTCAATTACATTTCCAATGCTATCCCAAAAGTCCCCCATACCCTCCCCCCCTTGTTTTCTTAAAGAGAGAATTACGGTAGATCTGAGGCAATTGTGGACCACACCTTTAGCCTCAGGCAGATTTCTGCATTCAAGGTCACCCTGCCTTAAGGAGTGACTTCCAAGTCAGCCAGGGCTACACAATGAATCCCTATCTGAGATTTTTTTTTTTTATTTTGAAACAGGGTTTCTCTGTGTAGTCCTGGAACTCACTTTGTGGACCTGGAATGACATGAATTTTAGGAAAAAGAGATATTAATGGATTAATATTACTTCTATACATACATACATATAATCATACATACACACATAATTTTTTCAAATAGAATTAGAGTAGACCTGAGGCAATTGTGGAACATACCTTTAACCTCAAGTCAGCTAGGGCTACACAGAGAAACCGTATCTCAGTAAAAAGAAAAAAATAATAGAAAGAAAGAGAGAGAGAGAGAGAGAGAGAGAGAGAGAGAGATAGATTTTCAAAAAAAAAAAACTTAGTCTGGGCAGTGGTGCTTTTAATCCCAGCATTTGGGAAGCAGAGGCAGACAGATTAATATGTTCAAGGCCATCATGGTCTACAGAGTGAGTTCCAGGACAGCCAGGGTTACAGAGAGAAAGTGCATCATGAAAAAACAAAGCTATATTAAATAAATAAAATTTAAAAATTAAAAAATAGCCGGGACTGGTGGCACATACCTTTAATCCCAGCACTCCGGAGGCAGAGATGGGAAGATTTCTGGGTTCGAGGTCAGCCTAGTCTGCAAAGTGAGTTCCAGGACAGCCAGGGCTATACAGAGAAACCCTGTTTCGTAAAACAAAAAATAAAATAAAATTAAATTAAATTAAAATTACAATTACAATTAAAAAGAATTAGAAAAAAAGATTACAGAAATCAAACATAAACCACTAGATGGCATGTAACCACAATTACAGCAGAAATATTGCACACACACACACACACACACAAACTCTGTCATAAAATCGAATGTGCCTTCATGATCAAAGTTCGATAGTCAATACTGCTAGAAGAATCATACGTCTGAAAATAAAAGCCAGAACCTTTTCTGCTTTTGTTTTCTTTTGCCCCAAGATAGGGTTTCTCTTGATGTAGCCCTGGCATCCCTGCCTGGAACTTGCTCTGTAGGCTTGGGTAGCCTCAAACTCACAGAGGTCCTCTCTGCCTGCTTCTGCCACCTACACATCCAGGCAGAAGCTAGAATCTTTTTTTTTTTTAACCTTCTTTTCTTTTATTTGTTTGTTTGTTATCATTACTATTAGTTTTCTTTTTTTTTTTTTGGTTTTTCGAGGCAGGGTTTCTCTGTGTAGCCTTGGCTGTCCTGGAACTCATTCTGTAGACCAGGCTGGCCTCGAACTCAGAAATCCGCCTGCCTCTGCCTCCCGAGTGCTGGGACTAAAGGCGTGCGCCACCACGCCCGGCATACTATTAGTTTTCAAAGTATGTGTGTGTGTATGTGCTCTATCTGCTGCCTAGATGACTGCATGACAGAAGAAGGCACCAGAACCTAGGTGAATCCACCATGCAGTTCCTGAAAATTAATTAAAAGAAAAAAAACAAAAAAAGGAAATTCAAATCACATAGCAAGTAGAAATCTGCACAGCTGTCAGAGTGTTATTTAAGGCTTACTGTAAATAATAAAAATTGTTATGTGTCTTTTATCCAAAAACAGAAGGGAGGTGGTGTGCCTGCATATGGAAGGTGACAAGTGGGTGGCAGCCCTCTTGTCCTCTGACTGACATCTATCCTCATAAAGATGGAGGTGGCTGACTGTCACGTGACCTAATGCTCAAGGTAGCTTTTGTGTCCAGCCTCTAGGTAGCCTAGTTTGCATGTGCAGAAAGGTGAGGAGGCTCCCTAAAGCAGCCAGAACCCTTGACCATCCACAGACAGCCTCATACTGTCTTTTGTTATACTTTTAAATGCCAGACTCTGAATTGGTCAGTCTAAATTCTTTTGGTTTAATTAAATTATAATTAAAATGCATAATAAATGAAAAATATAACCAGTCATTCTGAAACTCCTTTTGTGTAACTCAGACTGTAGAATAAGCTAGCTGCAAAGTTACAGTGATCCACCTCCCTCTGCCAGCACTGCCACAACCACTGCCTGTCAAAAGCAAAAATCATAAAAAGGAAGAGGGGAGAGGGAACAAAAATAAGAAGATAAGAATCGTAGCCGGTCATAGTGGTATACAACTTTCATGCCAGCATTTGAAAAGCAGAGGCAGGCTCTTACTGGATTGAGGCCTACAAAGTGTCTTCAAGACAGCCAGGGCTGCTTACACTAAGAAACTATGTATGAAAAGAATAAATTTAAGAAAGAAAAAAAAAAGAAAAGAAAGAAAAAAAAAGATAAGAAAGAAAGAAAGAAAGAAAGAAAGAAAGAAAGAAAGAAAGAAAGAAAGAAAGAAAGGAAGGAAGGAAGGAAGGAAGGAAAGAAGGAAGGAAGGAAGGAAGGAAGAAAGGGAGAGGGGGGAACAGAGAGAGGGAGCAGAAGAAAAAAAGAAAGAAAAAAAAGAAAAAGAGAAACAGGCAGACTTAGGAGGTAGTGTTACTTGATTGGAGATATCATTTCTCTGTGTAGGCAGGCAGGCAGGCAGGCAGACAGCCATAGTTGTTTGCTTTAGTTTAGCTTGGTTTGGTTTTCAGGAAGTGTTGCCGAGGTCATACACAAGCACAGGCCCAAGAAATAAATAAATAAATAAATAAGAAACACACATCTGGGAGGGGGGGGGGGCTAGCTTGGCCATGGAGTCACACACACACACACACACACACACACACACACACACACACACACACTAATAAAATCAGGACATCTTGGCCATCAATAGTGTGACATTCATGTCTTAAATTGCAAACCAGAAAGTCAGTTGCCCACCTACAAGTCTCTTTCTTCCAAGTAAGATGTCAGTTCCCAGGGAGGCCTTGGGAACTTACACTTTACTCACTCACACCCTACTCAAAATAGAAGTCTGATTCTAAGTAGTCTGTGCACTGAATCGGTGGTTTGGGTGTCTCTCTTGTGTTGGGGCAGGGCGGGGGTTCCATCCCCAGTGCAGGTTCTAGGAGCAAATGCCAGAAAAGTATACACATGTGCGGGTGTAGGAAATGCTGCTGGGTGGTCAGTTTGAGTCCAAGCCTATTGCAGATAACTATAGAACAAAGGAAGCAGTTCGATTGGCTTCTATCTTGATTGGTTTCTGAGGACACATCCAAGGAGAATATGTAATCAATTCTGGCAGTAACAGCAGAATGGCAGGCTAGCCAGGTAAGAGGTTACCTAGCCCTTATCTAATCTGAAGTAGGCCTTCACATTCCATCTAGGCCTTACTCTTTTACCTATACCTTAACAGACAGCAGCTTTGCCCTCTGAGCCATCGCACAGGCATGTATAGATCAATGAATATCTTTCTCTGTATTCATTTATTTATGAGAGACAAAGTCTCTGTACATGGTGCAAAAACATACAAGACAGACTCAATAATTTCTGCAGGCATGTGATGGAGGTGGCATCCAAACTGTGTAAGCAGTTCCATGCCACGTAGTTATCATTATTTGTTTTATGTATGTATGTTTGTATGTGTGAGATTACTTAGTTAGTTTCGTATTTAATTGAACCAGGGTTATTTGGGGGGGGGGGAAGGAAATTTTTTTCTATATATACAAGCAATTGTAATTTGTTATAGTGTCCCTCCCTTTTGTGAAGTTTGGATTGGGTTTTGCTTGGGATTGTTTGTTTGTTGGTTGGTTGGTTTTTCCAGACAGGGTTTCTCTGTGTAGCCCGGGCTGTACTGGAACTCACTCTGTAGACCAGGCTGGCCTCCAATTCAGAAATCTGCCTGCCTCTGCCTTCCAAGTGCTCCCAAAGGCATGTGCCACCACTGCTCTGCTGTACTATTTAAACAGCCCACCCCCCCCCCCAAAAAAAAGAGCAACAGCAAAACTGCAAATGTTCCTTCCTTCTCTGCATATCCAATCCAACCACTCCCAGCTAACTTAGGTAATGTGCGTTTCTGTGCCAGTTGATTATATATATATATAAATACTGTGTGTGTGTGAAATACAATACAATAAAATAAAATTAAGATGCTCAATTTCTTCACAAGCTTTGTTTTATTTTATTTTTGAAGGTTTTATTTATTTTTTTATTTATATGAGTACACTGCAGCTGTCTTCCAACACACACCAGAAGTGTGCATCGGATTCCAAAGTCACCATGTGGTTCGTGGGAATTGAACTCAGGACCTCTGGAAGAACAGTCAACGCTCTTCAGACCTTCACACACGTTTTATTTTATTAAGCATTAAACATGAAGTAGAAATCATTTAGATATTGTCCAGATTGGCCTTACCAATTCCTAAATTGCTGGCAGGGTGAGGCTTCTAGTGAAAGTCTTCTAGTGAGCGGAGGCTTCCTCTTTCTGTTGGGGTGTGTTATCAACTCCATTACCATTTCCAAAGATCTCGGTGTGAGCCTATTGTTTGGTTCAGTCGGTTGCCAGAGCAAATGTGGACCTGAAAGGACAGTGAGTTCAGAGAATTCACACTGAAATCATCACTCAGGGACTTGAGGCAGAAAACTAGCCAGCCAGCCTCTGGATAGACATGGCTCAGCAGTTCAGAGAACCAGACCATCGCAAATAGTACACAAACCTGCAGGGACGACTTGCAGATCCCTTCCCCCCACCCCACCCCTCCCCCAGCCCCACCCAAACATAGGGAGAGAAGGCAGTGAGGGGGAGGGGGAGGTGTTGTGAGAGAATTTAGATAGCTCGAACAAATAGCTGGAGACTTCATTCATTTACTTCTTTTATTGAGCGTATGGTGAAAGAGGGAAAATGGCTCAAAAGGGAGGGAGGGAGGGAGGGAGGGAGGGCAGACCATCTTCCCATGCTGGGATCATTCATGCTTTAAGAAGGAATGCAGGAGGCTGGAGGCTCAGCGGTTAAGAGCCCTGACTGCTCTTCTGAAGATCATGAGTTCAAATCCCAGCAACCACATAGTGGTTCACAACCACCCACAATGAGATCTGGTGCCCTCTTCTGGTGTGTCTGAAAACTGCTACAGTGTACTTACCTATAATAAATGAATCTGAAGAAGGGGGAGGAGGGGGAGGGGGAAGGCAGCCAGTCAGTCCAAAGGTGCTGGTGTGCACTCTAGGTGCTTTATCAAAAAGCCTTTAGTTCTGCTCTCCCATTTGATTCCCAAAGGGCAGTCTTGGAACCCTGTGCAGAGATAGATAGAAATGGCAACCACAGCAAACAAGCTAGTTAGTGAGTGAGTGAGTGAGTGAGTGAGTGAGCAGAGCAAGAGAGCTGGCTGGCAAAACACACAAAGCCAAAAGAAATGTCTGTCAAGTTTGGCCCCACAAAACAAAGCAAGCTCACATACATTCCCTGAGACTCATCCCTGGCTACAGGGAGTGTGATGTCCCTGAGTATTTTTGGAAGAAAGAAAGAAAGAAAGAAAGAAAGAGAGAGAGAGAGAGAGAGAGAGAGAGAGAGAGAGAGAGAGAGAGAGAGAGAGAGAGAGAGAGAAAGAAAGAAAGAAAGAAAGAAAGAAAGAAAGAAAGAAAGAAAGAAAGAAGGTGGTGTCCTTCCTACATCCCCCTTGCATGAGCTAGAGGTTTCTTTTCCTCCTCCTCCTCCTCCTCCTCCTCCTCTTCTTCCTCTTCTTCTTCTTCTTCTTCTTCATTTTTAGTAGAGGCAGAGAGAGTAGAGAAGAGGAGCTATAAGTTTATTAAGTTTACCTCACAAAACAGTCTGTGTTGATTGATGCCAGGATGAAGGAAGAGAGAAAGACAGAGAGACAGATAGACAGACAGACAGACAGACAGACAGACAGACAGACAGACAGAAAGACAGAAAGACAGAAAGACAGAACTAGGTTGGTGAGAGAAATGGCTCAGCAGGTAAAACAGTGATTTTCCAAAGGCCCTGAGTTCAACTACCAATCACCTGTAATGAGATCTGACACCCTCTTCTGGTACATCTTAAGTCAGCTACAGGGTACTTTAAATAAATAAATAAATAAATAAATAAATAAATAAATAAATAAATAAATAAATAAATGGAAGGAAGGAAGGAAGGAAGGAAGGAAGGAAGGAAGGAAGGAAGGAAGGAAGATATATATTGTCTCAGGACAGTCCCAAAAACTCAGTCCTTTAAGCCTCTGGTAAACTCTGAAGGGGTAAGAGGTACAAATTCATCAGTCCTGCCTGCCTGCAGGTTGTGCCTTGCTTACTTCACTAAGACCCAAACTTTGTTTGATGTTTTTTGTTGTAGTTGTTGTTGTTGTTTTGGTTTGGTTTGGTTTGGTTTGGGGTTTTTTTTTTCTTTTTTTTTTTTTTGCCTCTGCCTCCCAAGTGTTGGGATTAAAGGCATGAAGCACCACTGGTCGGAACAAGTAAGAAAGTAAGTAAGTAAGTAAGTACATACATACATACATACATACATACACACATACATACATAAAGAGGGGACACACATGCCTAGAGGTTGTTGTTGTTTTACAGCTTTATTGTATAAAGGCAGAGGGAAAGAGAGAAGGTAGAAAGAGGGAGAGAGGCCACGTGGAGAGGAGGAAGGATGCCTAAGGTTTTAAGATGCTCAATTTCTCCACAAATTTTATTTGGAGAGCTGGCTCAGTGGTTAAGAGCACTGTCCTCTCTTCCAGAGGTCCTTCCTGAGTTCAATTTCCAACAATCATGTGGTGGCTAACAACCATCTGTCGTGGGATCCCATGTATTATTCTGGTGTGTGTCTGAAGACAGCTGCAGTGTAGTCGTATAAACAATGCCTGCATGCATGCATGCATGCATGCATGCGTACGTACATACATACATACATACATACATACATACATACATACATAATGTTTAAAAAAAAATAGAGCCAGGCAGTGGTGGGTGGGCACACACCTTTAATCTCAGCACTTGGGAGGCAGAGGCAGGCAGGCGGATTTCTGAGTTTGAGTTCAGCCTGGTCTACAGAGTGAGTTCCAGAACAGCCAGGGCTACACAGAGAAATCCTGTCTTGAAAAAAAGAAAAAGAAAAAAAAACAAAACAAAACCAAAAACACCAAAACCAAAACCAAAATTTAGAAATAGCAAGCCATGTAAATACTGTCCAGAAGATTCTGTCCTTAGAAGTAGCAGAACAGGGCTGGGTGAGAATGAGTGAGTGAATGGGCCTTCCTCTTTCTGATAGGGTGTGTTATCAACTCCATTACCATTTCCAAAGGGCTACATTCCTCTGGAGCAACGTGGACCAGAAAACAAAGAGTTCAGAGAGAAAGACACAGATGTGCAGGTCCCTACCCCCACGAGGAGATGGCGGCTTGGGGTGGGGAGTAGGGGGAGGTGTAGAAGGGGAATTTAGGTAGCTTAGACAAATAAATAACTGGAAACGTCATTCATTCTTTTATTTATTTTATTTTACTTTATTTTATTTTATTGAGTGTATGGTGGAAGAGTGAAACTGGGTCAAAAGGGAGGGAGGGAGGGAGGGAGGGAGGGAGGGAGGGAGGGAGGGAGGGAGGGCAGTCTGCACGGGTACAAAGGGAAACCATGTCAAACCAAATGAAGTCAAGCAAGCAAGCAAAACAATTCATTGTACAAAGTCAAGCAAGCAAGCAAAACAATTCATTGTACATAGCCGAAGGAGAAAAAAAAAGTTAAAGATCACTTTGTTAGAACTTTTCTATATTTTAAGAAACATTAGGGCTGGTGAGATGGCTCAGCAGGTAAGAGCACCCGACAAATCCCAGCAACCACATGGTGGCTCACAACCATCCTTAACAAGATCTGACTCCCTCTTCTGGTGTGTCTGAAGACAGCCACAGTGTACTTACATGTAATAAATAAATAAATCTTAAAAAAAAAAAGAAAAAAAGAAACATTATACGGCTTGATATCCAAACTCTCTGGTCCACTAACATATCGCTCAGACAATGCTACCCAATGCAAAGCCTAGCCTGCATTGTGTGTGTGGGTTATGAAAAACAGAAAGGCAGGAGGAATTGGCTGACGGACCTCCTTATCTGAAAGAAAGAAAAGAGAAAGAGAAATGAAGCAATATAGATGTAGCCCAGTATTTTATTTTTTCCTCAGATTAAGAAAAGTAATCTTTACAAAAATCTAGCCATATCACTGTAACCTTCATCCATTCCGTTGAGATACCCGAGAGATACCTGACACCCCACAAACACCCAAATCGGAAACAAAAGAAACCTCCCAGACCAGCCAACTAATTGGTCCAACTAATTTCAAATGAATAAATGAAACCGGGCCAACTAGTTGATCTCATTATGTCTAATAATAATAGTAGTAGTAGTAGTAGTAGTAGTAGTAGTAGTAGTAGTAGTAGTAGTAATAATGCCAGGCAGTGGTGCAGCACACCTTTACTCCCAGCACTTGTGAGGCAGACAGAGG
>NW_028227288.1:694520-702020 GCF_978045245.1 Mus caroli | reverse complement strand
GCGAGCGGGCAGGAGGCCGGACAGCGGCCAGCTCCCCGGCGAGAAGCGGAGGCGGAGGACGGACCCACCGTGAACTCGGGCCGCGCCTTTGCGCGAGAGATGGCAGGACGGAGGAGGTGAGGTCGACGAGCGACTTGAACCCCGCGAGAGGGAGGAACGAGGGGAGGGCCGAGAGCCCGCGGAGGAAGACCTGAGACCTCGGTGAGAGGGGGTAGACGTCGACCGGAGCCCCCACCGCCACACCGGAACACGCGCGCGGGGTTAATCCCACCGCCAGGGCACCCACCTCGGCGCCCCGGCAGACCCCAACACGCGCCTTCCCGACGGACGACGGGGCCGGACGGGCCCCCCACAGACGCACCTCGGACAGCAGGCCTCCACACCGGCGGGACAATGACCGCTGCTAGCCTCTTTCCCTTTGCCCTCGCGGGGCAACCTTTTCACCTCGCACGCAGCCCTCTCCAAGACCGCGCAAGGCGCCGGCCACGGCCGCAGGGCCGGGACGCCCTCCAAACCACAGCTTCTCCCGCCCGCCGAGCCGGCTCCCTACCCCTCCGCCCCCCAAGACCCCGCTGACCGCCCGGACGCGTGCGTGCCCGGCCGCCCCCCATGCGGGGGGTCCGGCAGCACGGCCACGGGTCGGCCAGGGGGAGAGGGGGGGAGAGGAAAAAGTACCGGCCGCGGCGAGCGGGGAGGGGGAACGACACAGCAGAACGAGGGCCGACGACGACGGCAAGGGCGGCCGCGGCAGGGCCCCTCCCGGAAGGGGGAAACCTCACAAGGGACCGAGAGGCCGCTCGGACAACGGGCCGGACAGGGCACGCGAGGCAAAACCGGCGGGAATCACACTGCACCACTCCCCTGGGCAGTCCCACCACGCCCGCAGCGCCGAGGCGACCCGAAACCTGACGGCCCCCCGGGAGCCCGAGGAGGCGACACCAACACGAGAGAGAGCGATGTCCACGCACCGATGCCGACCGACGAAGACCCACGAGCGGCAGCGGGTCCCCACGTCCGACGACGCGCCAGACGCGGCCAACAGCCGTCCTCCCACAAAACGGCCCGCCCCCGAGAGCGAGATTCAACCAACGCCAGACGCGGACCCTCTCGGCCCCGAGGAGGGGGAAGGAGGGCTCCCGCGATTCCGCCAGCCGTGGGAACGCTGCCACGGGAAGGGGGGACGAGGCGACAGCCACACAGCCCGAGAAGCACACAGCACGCAACACGCGCGGCACAGGCCTGCGTCGCGGGAGCGGCCAAAGTCGTGGACGCGAGCGAGAGGGACGCACGCGACGGAAGGCGCGGGTGAGGCACGGGAAGACGGGCGGGACCCGGGAGCCCACCGTCGCCTCCCCAACACCCCATCCCGCGGCGGCCCCCAGGAGGGGAGGAAGGTACCGCGCACGCGGGGGTGTGCACGGAGCCCTTTCCCCAGCCACCACCACACAACCGGGCCGACCGACCACACGGCCCCGCAACCACGGCAGGACGACCGACAGGCTCTGCCCCGCGTGATCCCTCCCCAAACTCGGAGCGGGGAGGCGCGGGCCGCGGTAGACGAGAGAGCAAACGCTGCGCGCGCAGGAGGTGGTCAGGGGGCGAGCCCTCGAGGGGACCGACCGGGAGAGACCCCTCGAGACCCACACCCTTTCCGGAAGATAGCTAGAGAAGGCAACTTTCTCACTGAGGGCGGGACGGACCCAAAACCCCGACGAGCTCCGGCAACCGAGAGAATACGTGCGACAAGCGCACACACAGGGAAGCGAGAAGACCCACAACGCGGGGGTCCGCGCGGGGGGGTCTGCGGCAACAGGAAGGTTCCCTTCCAAGGGTACTTATGAGCATCCGCGGACAGTGGAGACCCTGCAACCGGTCCCCCCCGAAAGGCCAGGCCCCCCCAAGCTCCCCACAAGGAAGCAAGGAGTTTCACAAAACTTCTCAAAAAGGCCAGCCGCGACCGCTCAGCACCAACCCTACGCGCAAGGTCCGCGAGTGCGCGGGGCTGGGCGCTCACCCGACGAAGGGGGCTTGTTTTTCCTAGCCCCCTCCTCTCTCCTCGACCCCCCTTTCTCGGGCTTCCCGGACACGAACGGGAAGGCACAGAGTCAGACAGATAACCGGCAACCGAGAGAGGATGTGTGCGACAAGAGAAGACCCACACGCGGGCATCCGCGCGGGGGGATCTGCGGCAGCAGGAAGGTTCTCTTCCAGGGGTATTTTGAGCATACGCGGACAGAGGAGACCCTGCAACAGGTCCCCCCCGAAAGACAGGCCACTGCCACTCTCCAAGCTCCACACGAGGAGCAAGGAAGCTTCACGAAAGTTTTCAAAAAGGCCAGCCGCGACCGCTCAGCACCATCCCTACGCGCAAGGTCCGCGAGTGCGCGGGGTGGGCGCTCGCCCAACGAAGGGGGCTTTTTTTTTAACCGCCCTTCCTCTAATCCTCGACCCCCCTTTCATGGGCTTCTCGGACACAAACGGGAAGGCACACAGCCAGACGGAGCACCGGAGGCACGCCAGGAAACGGGAAGCGCCACCACCAACTCAGAAGCGGGCACCTAGGTGGCAAAACCTGGAACGATCCAGGAGCACCTCTGCAAGAAACAGAACGCGCGTGCACACACCAGACGGGAAGGTTATGCATCGCCACCAGCCAACATTCCCCGGCTCAGGGAAGATGGGCAAGCGATCCACGAGGACCACGCGAACCACTGCGAGAAGTGCGCGCGGGTCAGTGATCGGGCCGGAGAGCCGCACCCCTGCCTTCCACACACCACCGGAATACGGATAGGGTGGAGAGACGAGGGGCCCGCTGGCAGAACGAGAAGAGCGGCCGCCATTCGCCATGAATGTCCGTCCCTCGCCTGGCGCGGCTTAGGCCCTGGCCCGAAGAGAACTCAGGAGCACCACATCGATCTAAGCAGAGTGAGCGACAACACGCAATCGGGAGAAACAAGCGAGATAGGCATGTCTTACACGCGGGGCAAGACAGTACGGATCCGGGCAGAGACACAACGAAGGTGCTGCCACAAAAAAAAAAAAAGTGCACTCGGGAGGCACGTGGCAGGAAGACTCAGACACCACAATCAGGAGAGGAGGATTCGGGACTCTCCACCTCCCCCCCCGCCAAAAAAAAAAAAAAATGCACTCGGGAGGCATGTGGCAGGAAGAACCAAGACACCGCAGACAGGAGAGTGGAGGATTCGGGACTCTCCACCTCCCCCCCGCCAAAAAAAAAAAAAAAAAATGCACTCGGGAGGCATGTGGCAGGAAGAACCAAGACACCGCAGACAGGAGAGTGGAGGATTCGGGACTCTCCACCTCCCCCCCGCCAAAAAAAAAAAAAAAAAAAATGCACTCGGGAGGCGTGTGGAAGACGGGGAAACGAAAGACAGTGGAGGTTCGGGACTCCCAGGAAAAAAAAAAAAAAAAAAAAAACCAGCGGGAGGAACACGAAACACTAGCACGAGACAGCTGGCTGCAACCATTCCACACAGGACACAGGTGTGACAACGACAACGTGGAAATCGGGAAAAACGCCTGAGAACGCAGCAATATCATAGCCCCTGGTTGTCACAAGCTGCCCAGCAAGCGCACACACAAACGGGAAGCAAAAGCACGGAAAGCGGGAAGCATGTCTCGGGCACAGTTTCAGGCACGGCGACAGACCCAAGCCGATATGCAAAGAAAAATAGGCTGGACAAGCAAACAGCCTTGATTGAAAGGGTCTTTTCTCTTTAGCGTCCTTTAGTGTCCTTTAGTGTAAATAGGGAAAGGACAGCGTGTCACTACATATCTCCAGGTCCAATAGGAACAGATAGAATAGATCAAAACCATAAAAATGACAGGGAGGAAGATGACAGCCCACAGAGAACAACTGGAAGTCATACATGGGGGGGTGGCCCAAAATTGTCCCCATGAAGAAAAGAACCGGACGTCAAACGAACAACTGGTCGACCTGACAACCGGGAATACTCAAAATACCGATAGGTAAATGAAACAAAGGCGGGACCATAGCTTTCCCTCGGCTTCAGAAGTAAAGCGCCCCCGGTGACAAAGACAGAGAGGGCTTCTGGAGAAAAAAAAGATCCGACACTCCAGCTGGCCCGGCCACATCGGCTTGTAAGCCGGGCCCCTCGCGTCCTCTCGGACTCAGAAGTACAGTGACACCGGTGACAGGGACAGAGAGGGCTTTTGGAAGGAAAAAAAGATCCCAACCTCCAGCTGGCCGGGCCACATCGGCTTGTAAGCCGGGCCCGTCGCGTCCTCTCGGACTCAGAAGTACAGTGACACCGGTGACAGGGTCACGGAGGGCTTCTGGAGGAAAAAAAGATCCGACACTCCAGCTGGCCGGGCCATATCGGCTTGTAAGCCGGGCCCCTCGCGTCCTCTCGGACTCAGAAGTACAGGGACACCGGTGACAGGGACAGAGAGGGCTTCTGGAGGAAAAAAAAAAAGATTCGAACCTCCAGCACCGGGCCACGTCGGCTTGTAAGCCGGGCCCGTCGCGTCCTCTCGGACTCAGAAGTACAGGGACACCGGTGACAGGGACAGAGAGGGCTTCTGGAGGAAAAAAAAGATCCCAACCTCCAGCTGGCCGGGCCACATCGGCTTGTAAGCCGGGCCCGTCGCGTCCTCTCGGACTCAGAAGTACAGGGACACCGGTGACAGGGACACGGAGGGCTTCTGGAGGAAAAAAGATCCCAACCTCCAGCTGGCCGGGCCACATCGGCTTGTAAGCCGGGCCCGTCGCGTCCTCTCGGACTCAGAAGTACAGTGACACCGGTGACAGGGACACGGAGGGCTTCTGGAGGAAAAAAAGATCCGACACTCCAGCTGGCCGGGCCACATCGGCTTGTAAGCCGGGCCCGTCGCGTCCTCTCGGACTCAGAAGTACAGGGACACCGGTGACAGGGACACGGAGGGCTTCTGGAGGAAAAAAGATCCCAACCTCCAGCTGGCCGGGCCACATCCGCTTGTAAGCCGGGCCCGTCGCGTCCTCTCGGACTCAGAAGTACAGTGACACCGGTGACAGGGACACGGAGGGCTTCTGGAGGAAAAAAAGATCCGACACTCCAGCTGGCCGGGCCACATCGGCTTGTAAGCCGGGCCCGTCGCGTCCTCTCGGACTCAGAAGTACAGGGACACCGGTGACAGGGACAGAGAGGGCTTCTGGAGGAAAAAAAGATCCCAACCTCCAGCTGGCCGGGCCACATCGGCTTGTAAGCCGGGCCCCTCGCGTCCTCTCGGACTCAGAAGTACAGTGACACCGGTGACAGGGACAGAGAGGGCTTCTGGAGGAAAAAAAAAAAAAAAGATCCGAACCTCCAGCACCGGGCCACGTCGGCTTGTAAGCCGGGCCCGTCGCGTCCTCTCGGACTCAGAAGTACAGTGACACCGGTGACAGGGACACGGAGGGCTTCTGGAGGAAAAAAGATCCCAACCTCCAGCTGGCCGGGCCACATCGGCTTGTAAGCCGGGCCCGTCGCGTCCTCTCGCACTCAGAAGTACAGTGACACCGGTGACAGGGACACGGAGGGCTTCTGGAGGAAAAAAAGATCCGACACTCCAGCTGGCCGGGCCACATCGGCTTGTAAGCCGGGCCCGTCGCGTTCTCTCGGACTCAGAAGTACAGTGTCCCGGGTGACAGGGACAGAGAGGGCTCCTGGAGGAAAAAAAAAAAAAAAAAAAAAAGATCTGAACCTCCAGCACCGGGCCACGTCGGCTTGTAAGCCGGGCCAGTCGCGTCCTCTCGGACTCAGAAGTACAATGTCCCCGGTGACGGGGACAGAGAAGGCTTCTGGAAGAAAAAATAAATAAAAATGCGTAGGACTTTAAGCCTTCTGGTCGACCTAATAACGTCGCCACCAACCTTCTATTTCCCCAAAGGGCGCGCAGCAACTCGTTCTGCTTTGCCCATCTCCTGGTACAACCTCCTTGGTACAGACTGTCCCTCCACACGACACCATCTCCGATACGCCCCGCCTGCTTGCCGGATCTCATGTCACCCTGGCCGCCTCACCACAGGCACTTCCCTCCTCTGTGTCACCAAGCGGAGACGGCAGGAGCGTTGCGGAAACTTGTCACCACTAGGTGTCGCCCGACAACGGTCTCCATCAACCAAACAAACCAATACAGATCGCTCACGCGCCGCCACATTCATTCACTCATTCGGTCTCTCCCGAGGGTCCTCCCGAGCTCAGGGTGGGACACTCGCGCACGCACCACGGAGCAGCGTACCCACCCACCACTTCTCCCGAGTGGCACAAACGGTCCCCATCGTCCCGCCCGAACATAGCGAACG
This sequence comes from Mus caroli, assembly GCF_978045245.1. Taxonomy (NCBI): domain Eukaryota; kingdom Metazoa; phylum Chordata; class Mammalia; order Rodentia; family Muridae; genus Mus; species Mus caroli. Next base: position 695,716 of record NW_028227288.1, on the reverse strand, counting down.
CGGGCTAGACTCGGGCACCCAAAAACGAAAGTAGGACAGTGAGTGGTGAAAACAGGCGAAACCGTTCTCTAAGTCAAAGTACGTGGCTGGCGAATCGGTCTGCGGGGCGAGGGAACAGGCACAATTAGGGGAACGGAGCACAGTATAGGAAGGGAGCATCTAAGCACGGTGTCAGTGGAAGGTGGCGGCGACCTCAGTTCCACCCCATTTAGGTCTCATTTTTAAAACACTCTACCGCTTGGGGTTTGTTGTTTTCTGGGGCTCGCTGCCACCGCCCGCCGGCCACTCACCCGCCCGCCCGCCCGCTGGCTCGCCCTCCCCCCCCCCCCGCCCGCCCGCCCGCCCGCCCGCTCGCTCGCTCGCTCGCTCGCCCTCCCCGCCCCCGCCCGCCCGCCCGCCCGCCCGCTCGCTCGCTGGCTCGCCCTCCCGCCCGCCCCCTTTTCCAAGACTAAATTCAGAGTTAAAACAGTGGTGGAATGGTTAAAATGCCCGTTTGTATTTATTTTTTTCTAGGAGTACCCCTTCATAGTGATTTGCTTTCACTTTGGCCAGAAAAATATTTATTTTATGCACGACTTCCCCTCGTCCTCGCGAGCGTGTGTGTGTGTGTGTGTGTGTGTGTGTGTGTGTGTGTGTGTGTGTGTGTGTGTGTGTTTTGGTTTTTTTGTTTGTTTGTTTGTTTGTTTGTTTGTTTTGTTTTTTTTTTCTGAGAGCATACTAGATCACCTCTCGGAATGGGAACAGTAAGGGGGTGGGGAGAGACGACTGATCAAAGAATCAGTAACTCTGCAGGGTGGGGTTGGTTGGCAAAGGGGTTTCCTTCAGAGGTTGGAGAATATATAGCCAGCCACCTTGGGAAGATTGCTAAAGAGAGTCAAGCCTCTCTTGCTCTCTTTTCTTGGCCTCCCTGCCCTGCCTCATAATAAAAGGTGAAGAAAGGCCAAAGACATGGAGGAGAAGGGAGGGGGAGGAAGATAACAAGTATGATATTAAAATAATTTTTGATAGACTCACGCACTCAGGAAGAGAACATGAGAGCCTCAGTGGGACCCTGTGTCTGGGTCCCTGAGGGTAAGGGAAGCATAACAATCCGTAGGTCTTTCTGGCTAGCAGGTAAAATTAAATCAAATGAAAAAGTGAAGTAAAAATCGATTCGAGGAAGATAACAAGTATGATAGTAAAATAATTTTAATATT
>NW_028227288.1:652020-689520 GCF_978045245.1 Mus caroli | reverse complement strand
TTCTGAGTTCGAGGCCAGCCTGGTCTACAAAGTGAGCTCCAGGACAGCCAGGGCTATACAGAGAAACCCTGTCTCGTAAAAACCAAAAAAAAAAAAAAAAAAAAAGAGATATTAATGGATTAATATTACTTCTATACATACATACATACATATAATTATACATACACACATAATTTTTTCAAATAGAATTAGAGTAGACCTGAGGCAATTGTGGAACATACCTTTAACCTCGGGCAGATTTCTGTGTTCAAGGTCACCCTGGGTTACAGAGTTAGTGTCAAGTCAGCTAGGGCTACACAGAGAAACCGTATCTCAGTAAAAAGAAAAAAATAATAGAAAGAAAGAGAGAGAGAGACAGAGAGAGAGAGAGAGAGAGAGAGAGAGAGAGAGAGAGAGAGATTTAAAAAAAAAAAACTTAGTCTGGGCAGTGGTGCTTTTAATCCCAGCATTTGGGAAGCAGAGGCAGACAGATTAATATGTTCAAGGCCATCATGGTCTACAGAGTAAGTTCCAGGACAGCCAGGGTTACAGAGAGAAAGTGCATCATGAAAAAACAAAGCTATATTAAATAAATAAAATTTAAAAATTAAAAAATAGCCGGGACTGGTGGCACATACCTTTAATCCCAGCACTCCGGAGGCAGAGATGGGAAGATTTCTGGGTTCAAGATCAGCCTGGTCTGCAAAGTGAGTTCCAGGACAGCCAGGGCTATACAGAGAAACCCTGTTTCGTAAAACAAAAAATTAAATTAAATTAAATTAAAATTACAATTACAATTACAATTAAAAAGAATTAGAAAAAAAAGATTACAGAAATCAAAGATAAACCACTAGATGGCATGTAACCACAATTACAGCAGAAATATTGCACACACACACACACACACACACACACACACACAAACTCTGTCATAAAATCAAATGTGCCTTCATGATCAAAGTTCAATAGTCAATACTGCTAGAAGAATCATATGTCTGAAAATAAAAGCCAGAACCTTTTCTGCTTTTGTTTTCTTTTGCCCCAAGATAGGGTTTCTCTTGATGTAGCCCTGGCATCCCTGCCTGGAACTTGCTCTGTAGGCTTGGGTAGCCTCAAACTCACAGAGGTCCTCTCTGCCTGCTTCTGCCACCTACACATCCAGGCAGAAGCTAGAATCTCTCTTTTTTTTTTTTTTACCTTCTTTTCATTTATTTGTTTGTTTGTTATTATTACTATTAGTTTTCAATGTAAGTGTGTGTGTATGTGCTCTATCTGCTGCCTAGATGACTGCATGACAGAAGAAGGCACCAGAACCTAGGTGAATCCACCATGCAGTTCCTGAAAATTAATTAAAAGAAAAAAAAAAAAAAAGGAAATTCAAATCACATAGCAAGGAAAATTAATTTAAAAAAAAGAAAGGAAATTCAAATCACATAGCAAGTAGAAATCTGCACAGCTGTCAGAGTGCTATTTAAGGCTTACTGTAAATAATAAAAATTGTTATGTGTCTTTTATCCAAAAACAGAAGGGAGGTGGTGTGCCTGCATATGGAAGGTGACAAGTGGGTGGCAGCCCTCTTGTCCTCTGACTGACATCTATCCTCATAAAGATGGAGGTGGCTGACTGTCACGTGACCTAATGCTCAAGGTAGCTTTTGTGTCCAGCCTCTAGGTGGCCTAGTTTGCATGTGCAGAAAGGTGAGGAGGCTCCCTAAAGCAGCCAGAACTCTTGACCATCCACAGACAGCCTCATACTGTCTTTTGTTATACTTTTAATTGCCAGACTCTGAATTGGTCAGTCTAAATTCTTTTGGTTTAATTAAATTATAATTAAAATGCATAATAAATGAAAAATATAACCAGTCATTCTGAAACTCCTTTTGTGTAACTCAGACTGTAGAATAAGCTAGCTGCAAAGTTACAGTGATCCACCTCCCTCTGCCAGCACTGCCACAACCACTGCCTGTCAAAAGCAAAAATCATAAAAAGGAAGAGGGGAGAGGGAACAAAAATAAGAAGATAAGAATCGTAGCCGGTCATAGTGGTATACAACTTTCATGCCAGCATTTGAAAAGCAGAGGCAGGCTCTTACTGGATTGAGGCCTACAAAGTGTCTTCAAGACAGCCAGGGCTGCTTACACTAAGAAACTATATATGAAAAGAATAAATTTAAGAAAGAAAAAAAAAAGAAAAGAAAGAAAGAAAGAAAGAATGGAAGGAAGGAAGGAAGGAAGGGAGAGGGGGGAACAGAGAGAGGGGGCAGAAGAAAAAAAGAAAGAAAAAAAGAAAAAGAGAAACAGGCAGACTTAGGAGGTAGTGTTACTTGATTGGAGATATCATTTCTCTGTGTAGGCAGGCAGGCAGGCAGACAGCCATAGTTGTTTGCTTTAGTTTAGCTTGGTTTGGTTTTCAGGAAGTGTTGCCGAGGTCATACACAAGCACAGGCCCAAGAAATAAATAAATAAATAAGAAACACACATCTGGGGGGGGGCTAGCTTGGCCATGGAGTCACACACACACACACACACACACACACACACACACACACACACACTAATAAAATCAGGACATCCAGTGTCTTGGCCATCAATAGTGTGACATTCATGTCTTAAATTGCAAACCAGAAAGTCAGTTGCCCACGTACAAGTCTCTTTCTTCCAAGTAAGATGTCAGTTCCCAGGGAGGTCTTGGGAACTTACACTTTACTCTCTCACACCCTACTCAAAATAGAAGTCTGATTCTAAGTAGTCTGTGCACTGAATCGGTGGTGTGGGTGTCTCTCTTGTGTTAGGGCAGGGCGGGGGTTCCATCCCCAGTGCAGGTTCTAGGAGCAAATGCCAGAGAAGTATACACATGTGCGGGTGTAGGAAATGCTGCTGGGTGGTCAGTTTGAGTCCAAGCCTATTGCAGATAACTATAGAACAAAGGAAGCAGTTCGATTGGCTTCTATCTTGATTGGTTTCTGAGGACACATCCAAGGAGAATATGTAATCAATTCTGGCAGTAACAGCAGAAACAAGCTGTGAGAAAGTGTCCTTATAATAGTAGTTAACAGCACAAAATGGCAGGCTAGCCAGGTAAGAGGTTACCTAGCCCTTATCTAATCTGAAGTAGGCCTTCACATTCCATCTAGGCCTTACTCTTTTACCTATATTTTAACAGCCAGCAGCTTTGCCCTCTGAGCACAGGCATGTATAGATCAATGAATATCTTTCTCTGTATTCATTTATTTATGAGAGACAAAGTCTCTGTACATGGTGCAAAAACATACAAGACAGACCAGGCCGGCCACTCAATAATTTCTGCAGGCATGTGATGGAGGTAGGGTGGGCAAGTGGCATCCAAACTGTGTGAGCAGTTCCATGCCACTTAGTTATCATTATTTGTTTTATGTATGTATGTATGTATGTATGTATGTATGTATGTATGTATGTATGTGTGATTACTTAGTTAGTTTCGTATTTAATTGAACCAGGGTTATTTGGGGGGGGGGGAGGAAATTTTTTTCTATATATACAAGCAATTGTAATTTGTTATAGTGTCCCTCCCTTTTGTGAAGTTTGGATTGGGTTTTGCTTGGGATTGTTTGTTTGTTTGTTTGTTTGTTTGTTTTTCCAGACAGGGTTTCTCTGTGTAGCCCGGGCTGTCCTGGAACTCACTCTGTAGACCAGGCTGGCCTCCAATTCAGAAATCTGCCTGCCTCTGCCTCCCAAGTGCTCCCAAAGGCATGTGCCACCACTGCTCTGCTGTACTATTTAAACAGCCCACCCCACCCCACCCCAAAAAAAAGAGCAACAGCAAAACTTTACTGACTGCATATCCAATCCAACCACTCCCAGCTAACTTAGGTAATGTGCGTTTCTGTGCCAGTTGATTTTATATATATATAAATACTGTGTGTGTGTTTGTGTGAAATACAATACAATAAAATAAAATTAAGATGCTCAATTTCTTCACAAGCTTTGTTTTATTTTATTTTTGAAGGTTTTATTTATTTTTTTATTTATATGAGTACACTGCAGCTGTCTTCCAACACACACCAGAAGTGTGCATCGGATTCCAAAGTCACCATGTGGTTTGTGGGAATTGAACTCAGGACCTCTGGAAGAACAGTCAACGCTCTTCAGACCTTCACACACGTTTTATTTTATTAAGCATTAAACATGAAGTAGAAATCATTTAGATATTGTCCAGATTGGCCTTACCAATTCCTAAATTGCTGGCAGGGTGAGGCTTCTAGTGAAAGTCTTCTAGTGAGCGGAGGCTTCCTCTTTCTGTTGGGGTGTGTTATCAACTCCATTACCATTTCCAAAGATCTCGGTGTGAGCCTATTGTTTGGTTCAGTCGGTTGCCAGAGCAAATGTGGACCTGAAAGGACAGTGAGTTCAGAGAATTCACACTGAAATCATCACTCAGGGACTTGAGGCAGAAAACTAGCCAGCCAGCCTCTGGATAGACATGGCTCAGCAGTTCAGAGAACCAGACCATCGCAAATAGTTCACAGACTTGCAGATCCCTTCCCCCCACCCCACCCCTCCCCCAGCCCCACCCAAACATAGGGAGAGAAGGCAGTGAGGGGGAGGGGGAGGTGTTGTGAGAGAATTTAGATAGCTGGAGATTTCATTCATTTACTTCTTTTATTGAGTGTATGGTGAAAGAGGGAAAATGGCTCAAAAGGGAGGGAGGGCAGACCATCTTCCCATGCTGGGATCATTCATGCTTTAAGAAGGAATGCAGGAGGCTGGAGGCTCAGCGGTTAAGAGCCTTGACTGCTCTTCTGAAGATCAGGAGTTCAAATCCCAGCAACCACATAGTGGTTCACAACCACCCAGAATGAGATCTGGTGCCCTCTTCTGGTATGTCTGAAAACTGCTACAGTGTACTTACCTATAATAAATGAATCTGAAGAAGGGGGAGGAGGGGAAGGGGGAAGGCAGCCAGTCAGTCCAAAGGTGCTGGTGTGCACTCTAGGTGCTTTATCAAAAAGCCTTTAGTTCTGCTCTCCCATTTGATTCCCAAAAAGCAGTCTTGGAACCCTGTGCAGAGATAGATAGAAATGGCAACCACAGCAAACAAGCTAGTTTGTGAGTGAGTGAGTGAGTGAGTGAGTGTGTGAGCAGAGCAAGAGAGCTGGATGGCAAAACACACAAAGCCAAAAGAAATGTCTGTCAAGTTTGGCCCCACAAAACAAAGCAAGCTCACATACATTCCCTGAGACTCATCCCTGGCTACAGGGAGTGTGATGTCTCTGAGTATTTTTGGAAGAAAGAAAGAGAGAGAGAGAGAGAGAGAGAGAGAGAGAGAGAGAAAGAAAGAAGAAAGAGAGAAAGAAAGAAAGAAAGAAAGAAAGAAATAAGAAAGAAAGAAAGAAAGAAAGAAAGAAAGAAAGAAAGAAAGAAAGAAAGAAAATATTTTAAAAAATATTATTTGGAAAAAAATATTACTTGAAAAAATCATATTTCCAGGAAAAATATTCCTTGGAAATATGATTTCTTTAATCTGTGTACCCAAGACTAACACACACACACACACATGCACACAAACATGGAGCTACTAGTGGAATAGAACTTAACTGAATCCAGTGCAGAAGGGTGAGGATTCACTGAAAAGCCACCAGCAGCCTTGGCACACATGTTTTTCTCTTGCTTTTTGTCTATTACTTCTTTATTATTTTTAGGATGTGGGGGTCTTTCAAGACAGTGTTTCTCTGTGTAGCCCTGGGTGTCTTGGAACTCACTCTGTAGACCAGGATGGCCTGGCATGCACAAATCTGCCAGCCTCTGCCTCCAATGTGGTAGGATTAAAGGTGTGCCCCAACACTGCCCGGAAGTCTATTACTTTTAAATGCCAGATGAGTCCATTCTTTTACATTTTTGGGTTGGTTTGTTAGCTGATTTGATTTTATGTTGTTTCCCTGGAGGTGTACAACCTACACAAGCTCAGGCACGGAAAATAAATAAATAAAGATCTCTGAAACACAAATCTGGGGCTGGTACTAGCTGGCCATGGAATCATATACACACACATGGAGTATTAACTTACAAGCAGCTACATCCTTACCTGTGGAGGAGAGGGACATGAACCAGTTATCACAGCCGTTTTATTGGTGGTGAGGGTTAGGATTTCTTGTTTATTTCTTTGTTTGTTTGATTTCTTTTTTTTTTTTTTTTTTTTGAGACAGGGTTTCTCTGTGTAGCCTTGGCTGTCTTGGAACTCACCTTGTGGACCAGACTGGCCTTGAACTTAGAAATCTGCCTGCCTCTGCCTCCCAAGTGCTGGGATTAAAGGGGTGCTCCACCACACCCGGTTTCCTTGTTTATTTCTAAGAATCCTTGGAAATATGATTTCTTTAATCTGTGTACCCAAGACTAACACACACACACACATGCACACAAACATGGAGTAAGAGAGAAAGATAAGGAGGAATGACATGAATTTTACTTACACACACACACAAAAAAGAATTAGAAAATTTTAAAGAAATTACACACAAGCCCACTAGATTGCAAGTAACAGTAATCACAGCAGAAATATTGCACACACACACACACACACACAAACACACACACACTTAAAAAGACACAAACACTGTCATTAAATCCAACTTGCCTTCATGATCAAAGTTGTTTAGTCAATAGTACAAGAAGGAACATATGTCGAGGGCTGGTGATGGAGGTGGCTGGCCTTCATGAGACTTATTGTTCCAGGTTGCTTCTGTCTCTTCCCCTTCTTTTCCAGCTACTAGTGGATTAGAACTTAACTGAATCCAGTGCAGAAGGGTGAGGAGTCACTGAAAAGCCACCAGCAGCCTTGGCACACATATTTTTCTCTTGCTTTTTGTCTATTACTTCTTTATTATTTTTAGGAGGTGGGGGTCTTTCAAGACAGTGGTTCTCTGTGTAGCCCTGTCTTGGAACTCACTCTGTAGACCAGGATGGCCTGGCATGCACAAATCTGCCAGCCTCTGCCTCCAATGTGGTAGGATTAAAGGTGTGCCCCACCACTGCCCGGAAGTCTATTAATTTTAAATGCCAGGTGAGTCCATTCTTTTACATTTTTGGATTGGTTTGTTAGCTGATTGGATTTTATGTTGTTTCCCTGGAGGTGTACCACCTATACAAGCTCAGGAATGGAAAATAATTAAGTAAAGATCTCTGAAACACAAATCTGGGGCTGGTACTAGCTGGCCATGGAATCCTATACACACACATGGAGTATTAATTTACAAGCAGCTACATCCTTACCTGTGGGGGAGAGGGACATGAAAGAGTTTCCACAGCCTTTTTATTGGTGGTCTGGGTTAGGATTTCTTGTTTATTTCTTTGTTTGTTTGTTTGTGTGTTTGATTTTTTTTTTTTTTTTTTTGAGACAGGTTTTCTCTGTGTAGCCTTGGCTGTCCTGGAACTCACTTTGTGGACCAGGCTGGACTTGAACTTAGAAATCTGCCTGCCTCTGCCTCCCAAGTGCTGGGATTAAAGGGGTGTTCCAGCATATCTGGCTTCCTTGTTTATTTCTAAAAATCCTTGGAAATATGATTTCTTAATCTGTGTACCCAGGACTAACACACATACACACATGCACACAAACATGGAGTGAGAGAGAAAGATAAGGAGGAATGACATGAAGTTTAGGAAAAAGAGATATTAATGGATTAATTTTACTTCTATACATAAATACACATGTTTTTTAAAAAATATTTTTTATTATGTATTTTCCTCAATTACATTTCCAATGCTATCCCAAAAGTCCCCCATACCCCCCCCCCTTGTTTTCTTAAAGAGTAGATCTGAGGCAATTGTGGACCACACCTTTAGCCTCAGGCAGATTTCTGCATTCAAGGTCACCCTGGCTTAAGGAGTGACTTCCAAGTCAGCCAGGGCTACACAATGAATCCCTATCTGAGATATTTTTTTTTTATTTTGATTTTTTAATTTTTTTTTTTTTTTTTTTTTTTTTTTTTTTTTTTTTTTTGGTTTTTCGAGACAGGGTTTCTCTGTATAGCCCTGGCTGTCCTGGAACTCACTCTGTAGACCAGGCTGGCCTCGAACTCAGAAATCCGCCTGCCTCTGCCTCCCGAGTGCTGGGTTTTTTTTATTTTGAAACAGGGTTTCTCTGTGTAGTCCTGGAACTCACTTTGTGGACCTGGAATGACATGAATTTTAGGAAAAAGAGATATTAATGGATTAATATTACTTCTATACATACATACATACATACATATAATTATACATACACACATAATTTTTTCAAATAGAATTAGAGTAGACCTGAGGCAATTGTGGAACATACCTTTAACCTCGGGCAGATTTCTGTGTTCAAGGTCACCCTGGGTTACAGAGTTAGTGTCAAGTCAGCTAGGGCTACACAGAGAAACCGTATCTCAGTAAAAAGAAAAAAATAATAGAAAGAAAGAGAGAGAGAGACAGAGAGAGAGAGAGAGAGAGAGAGAGAGAGAGAGAGAGATTTAAAAAAAAAAATCTTAGTCTGGGCAGTGGTGCTTTTAATCCCAGCATTTGGGAAGCAGAGGCAGACAGATTAATATGTTCAAGGCCATCATGGTCTACAGAGTGAGTTCCAGGACAGCCAGGGTTACAGAGAGAAAGTGCATCATGAAAAAACAAAGCTATATTAAATAAATAAAATTTAAAAATTAAAAAATAGCCGGGACTGGTGGCACATACCTTTAATCCCAGCACTCCGGAGGCAGAGATGGGAAGATTTCTGGGTTCGAGGTCAGCCTAGTCTGCAAAGTGAGTTCCAGGACAGCCAGGGCTATACAGAGAAACCCTATTTCGTAAAACAAAAAATAAAATAAAATAAAATTAAATTAAAATTACAATTACAATTAAAAAGAATTAGAAAAAAAGATTACAGAAATCAAACATAAACCACTAGATGGCATGTAACCACAATTACAGCAGAAATATTGCACACACACACACACACACACACACAAACTCTGTCATAAAATCGAATGTGCCTTCATGATCAAAGTTCAATAGTCAATACTGCTAGAAGAATCATACGTCTGAAAATAAAAGCCAGAACCTTTTCTGCTTTTGTTTTCTTTTGCCCCAAGATAGGGTTTCTCTTGATGTAGCCCTGGCATCCCTGCCTGGAACTTGCTCTGTAGGCTTGGGTAGCCTCAAACTCACAGAGGTCCTCTCTGCCTGCTTCTGCCACCTACACATCCAGGCAGAAGCTAGAATCTTTTTTTTTTTTAACCTTCTTTTCTTTTATTTGTTTGTTTGTTATTATTACTATTAGTTTTCAATGTAAGTGTGTGTGTATGTGCTCTATCTGCTGCCTAGATGACTGCATGACAGAAGAAGGCACCAGAACCTAGGTGAATCCACCATGCAGTTCCTGAAAATTAATTAAAAGAAAAAAAAAAAAAAAAGGAAATTCAAATCACATAGCAAGGAAAATTAATTAAAAAAAAGAAAGGAAATTCAAATCACATAGCAAGTAGAAATCTGCACAGCTGTCAGAGTGCTATTTAAGGCTTACTGTAAATAATAAAAATTGTTATGTGTCTTTTATCCAAAAACAGAAGGGAGGTGGTGTGCCTGCATATGGAAGGTGACAAGTGGGTGGCAGCCCTCTTGTCCTCTGACTGACATCTATCCTCATAAAGATGGAGGTGGCTGACTGTCACGTGACCTAATGCTCAAGGTAGCTTTTGTGTCCAGCCTCTAGGTGGCCTAGTTTGCATGTGCAGAAAGGTGAGGAGGCTCCCTAAAGCAGCCAGAACTCTTGACCATCCACAGACAGCCTCATACTGTCTTTTGTTATACTTTTAATTGCCAGACTCTGAATTGGTCAGTCTAAATTCTTTTGGTTTAATTAAATTATAATTAAAATGCATAATAAATGAAAAATATAACCAGTCATTCTGAAACTCCTTTTGTGTAACTCAGACTGTAGAATAAGCTAGCTGCAAAGTTACAGTGATCCACCTCCCTCTGCCAGCACTGCCACAACCACTGCCTGTCAAAAGCAAAAATCATAAAAAGGAAGAGGGGAGAGGGAACAAAAATAAGAAGATAAGAATCGTAGCCGGTCATAGTGGTATACAACTTTCATGCCAGCATTTGAAAAGCAGAGGCAGGCTCTTACTGGATTGAGGCCTACAAAGTGTCTTCAAGACAGCCAGGGCTGCTTACACTAAGAAACTATATATGAAAAGAATAAATTTAAGAAAGAAAAAAAAAAGAAAAGAAAGAAAGAAAGAAAGAATGGAAGGAAGGAAGGAAGGAAGGGAGAGGGGGGAACAGAGAGAGGGGGCAGAAGAAAAAAAGAAAGAAAAAAAGAAAAAGAGAAACAGGCAGACTTAGGAGGTAGTGTTACTTGATTGGAGATATCATTTCTCTGTGTAGGCAGGCAGGCAGGCAGACAGCCATAGTTGTTTGCTTTAGTTTAGCTTGGTTTGGTTTTCAGGAAGTGTTGCCGAGGTCATACACAAGCACAGGCCCAAGAAATAAATAAATAAATAAGAAACACACATCTGGGGGGGGGCTAGCTTGGCCATGGAGTCACACACACACACACACACACACACACACACACACACACACTAATAAAATCAGGACATCCAGTGTCTTGGCCATCAATAGTGTGACATTCATGTCTTAAATTGCAAACCAGAAAGTCAGTTGCCCACGTACAAGTCTCTTTCTTCCAAGTAAGATGTCAGTTCCCAGGGAGGTCTTGGGAACTTACACTTTACTCTCTCACACCCTACTCAAAATAGAAGTCTGATTCTAAGTAGTCTGTGCACTGAATCGGTGGTGTGGGTGTCTCTCTTGTGTTAGGGCAGGGCGGGGGTTCCATCCCCAGTGCAGGTTCTAGGAGCAAATGCCAGAGAAGTATACACATGTGCGGGTGTAGGAAATGCTGCTGGGTGGTCAGTTTGAGTCCAAGCCTATTGCAGATAACTATAGAACAAAGGAAGCAGTTCGATTGGCTTCTATCTTGATTGGTTTCTGAGGACACATCCAAGGAGAATATGTAATCAATTCTGGCAGTAACAGCAGAAACAAGCTGTGAGAAAGTGTCCTTATAATAGTAGTTAACAGCACAAAATGGCAGGCTAGCCAGGTAAGAGGTTACCTAGCCCTTATCTAATCTGAAGTAGGCCTTCACATTCCATCTAGGCCTTACTCTTTTACCTATATTTTAACAGCCAGCAGCTTTGCCCTCTGAGCACAGGCATGTATAGATCAATGAATATCTTTCTCTGTATTCATTTATTTATGAGAGACAAAGTCTCTGTACATGGTGCAAAAACATACAAGACAGACCAGGCCGGCCACTCAATAATTTCTGCAGGCATGTGATGGAGGTAGGGTGGGCAAGTGGCATCCAAACTGTGTGAGCAGTTCCATGCCACTTAGTTATCATTATTTGTTTTATGTATGTATGTATGTATGTATGTATGTATGTATGTATGTATGTATGTATGTGTGTGATTACTTAGTTAGTTTCGTATTTAATTGAACCAGGGTTATTTGGGGGGGGGGGAGGAAATTTTTTTCTATATATACAAGCAATTGTAATTTGTTATAGTGTCCCTCCCTTTTGTGAAGTTTGGATTGGGTTTTGCTTGGGATTGTTTGTTTGTTTGTTTGTTTGTTTGTTTTTCCAGACAGGGTTTCTCTGTGTAGCCCGGGCTGTCCTGGAACTCACTCTGTAGACCAGGCTGGCCTCCAATTCAGAAATCTGCCTGCCTCTGCCTCCCAAGTGCTCCCAAAGGCATGTGCCACCACTGCTCTGCTGTACTATTTAAACAGCCCACCCCACCCCACCCCAAAAAAAAGAGCAACAGCAAAACTTTACTGACTGCATATCCAATCCAACCACTCCCAGCTAACTTAGGTAATGTGCGTTTCTGTGCCAGTTGATTTTATATATATATAAATACTGTGTGTGTGTTTGTGTGAAATACAATACAATAAAATAAAATTAAGATGCTCAATTTCTTCACAAGCTTTGTTTTATTTTATTTTTGAAGGTTTTATTTATTTTTTTATTTATATGAGTACACTGCAGCTGTCTTCCAACACACACCAGAAGTGTGCATCGGATTCCAAAGTCACCATGTGGTTTGTGGGAATTGAACTCAGGACCTCTGGAAGAACAGTCAACGCTCTTCAGACCTTCACACACGTTTTATTTTATTAAGCATTAAACATGAAGTAGAAATCATTTAGATATTGTCCAGATTGGCCTTACCAATTCCTAAATTGCTGGCAGGGTGAGGCTTCTAGTGAAAGTCTTCTAGTGAGCGGAGGCTTCCTCTTTCTGTTGGGGTGTGTTATCAACTCCATTACCATTTCCAAAGATCTCGGTGTGAGCCTATTGTTTGGTTCAGTCGGTTGCCAGAGCAAATGTGGACCTGAAAGGACAGTGAGTTCAGAGAATTCACACTGAAATCATCACTCAGGGACTTGAGGCAGAAAACTAGCCAGCCAGCCTCTGGATAGACATGGCTCAGCAGTTCAGAGAACCAGACCATCGCAAATAGTTCACAGACTTGCAGATCCCTTCCCCCCACCCCACCCCTCCCCCAGCCCCACCCAAACATAGGGAGAGAAGGCAGTGAGGGGGAGGGGGAGGTGTTGTGAGAGAATTTAGATAGCTGGAGATTTCATTCATTTACTTCTTTTATTGAGTGTATGGTGAAAGAGGGAAAATGGCTCAAAAGGGAGGGAGGGCAGACCATCTTCCCATGCTGGGATCATTCATGCTTTAAGAAGGAATGCAGGAGGCTGGAGGCTCAGCGGTTAAGAGCCTTGACTGCTCTTCTGAAGATCAGGAGTTCAAATCCCAGCAACCACATAGTGGTTCACAACCACCCAGAATGAGATCTGGTGCCCTCTTCTGGTATGTCTGAAAACTGCTACAGTGTACTTACCTATAATAAATGAATCTGAAGAAGGGGGAGGAGGGGAAGGGGGAAGGCAGCCAGTCAGTCCAAAGGTGCTGGTGTGCACTCTAGGTGCTTTATCAAAAAGCCTTTAGTTCTGCTCTCCCATTTGATTCCCAAAAAGCAGTCTTGGAACCCTGTGCAGAGATAGATAGAAATGGCAACCACAGCAAACAAGCTAGTTTGTGAGTGAGTGAGTGAGTGAGTGAGTGTGTGAGCAGAGCAAGAGAGCTGGATGGCAAAACACACAAAGCCAAAAGAAATGTCTGTCAAGTTTGGCCCCACAAAACAAAGCAAGCTCACATACATTCCCTGAGACTCATCCCTGGCTACAGGGAGAGTGATGTCTCTGAGTATTTTTGGAAGAAAGAAAGAGAGAGAGAGAGAGAGAGAGAGAGAGAGAAAGAAAGAAGAAAGAGAGAAAGAAAGAAATAAGAAAGAAAGAAAGAAAGAAAGAAAGAAAGAAAGAAAGAAAGAAAGAAAGAAAGAAAGAAAATATTTTAAAAAATATTATTTGGAAAAAAATATTACTTGAAAAAATCATATTTCCAGGAAAAATATTCCTTGGAAATATGATTTCTTTAATCTGTGTACCCAAGACTAACACACACACACACACATGCACACAAACATGGAGCTACTAGTGGAATAGAACTTAACTGAATCCAGTGCAGAAGGGTGAGGATTCACTGAAAAGCCACCAGCAGCCTTGGCACACATGTTTTTCTCTTGCTTTTTGTCTATTACTTCTTTATTATTTTTAGGATGTGGGGGTCTTTCAAGACAGTGTTTCTCTGTGTAGCCCTGGGTGTCTTGGAACTCACTCTGTAGACCAGGATGGCCTGGCATGCACAAATCTGCCAGCCTCTGCCTCCAATGTGGTAGGATTAAAGGTGTGCCCCAACACTGCCCGGAAGTCTATTACTTTTAAATGCCAGATGAGTCCATTCTTTTACATTTTTGGGTTGGTTTGTTAGCTGATTTGATTTTATGTTGTTTCCCTGGAGGTGTACAACCTACACAAGCTCAGGCACGGAAAATAAATAAATAAAGATCTCTGAAACACAAATCTGGGGCTGGTACTAGCTGGCCATGGAATCATATACACACACATGGAGTATTAACTTACAAGCAGCTACATCCTTACCTGTGGAGGAGAGGGACATGAACCAGTTATCACAGCCGTTTTATTGGTGGTGAGGGTTAGGATTTCTTGTTTATTTCTTTGTTTGTTTGATTTCTTTTTTTTTTTTTTTTTTTTGAGACAGGGTTTCTCTGTGTAGCCTTGGCTGTCTTGGAACTCACCTTGTGGACCAGACTGGCCTTGAACTTAGAAATCTGCCTGCCTCTGCCTCCCAAGTGCTGGGATTAAAGGGGTGCTCCACCACACCCGGTTTCCTTGTTTATTTCTAAGAATCCTTGGAAATATGATTTCTTTAATCTGTGTACCCAAGACTAACACACACACACACATGCACACAAACATGGAGTAAGAGAGAAAGATAAGGAGGAATGACATGAATTTTACTTACACACACACACAAAAAAGAATTAGAAAATTTTAAAGAAATTACACACAAGCCCACTAGATTGCAAGTAACAGTAATCACAGCAGAAATATTGCACACACACACACACACACACACACACACAAACACACACACACTTAAAAAGACACAAACACTGTCATTAAATCCAACTTGCCTTCATGATCAAAGTTGTTTAGTCAATAGTACAAGAAGGAACATATGTCGAGGGCTGGTGATGGAGGTGGCTGGCCTTCATGAGACTTATTGTTCCAGGTTGCTTCTGTCTCTTCCCCTTCTTTTCCAGCTACTAGTGGATTAGAACTTAACTGAATCCAGTGCAGAAGGGTGAGGAGTCACTGAAAAGCCACCAGCAGCCTTGGCACACATATTTTTCTCTTGCTTTTTGTCTATTACTTCTTTATTATTTTTAGGAGGTGGGGGTCTTTCAAGACAGTGGTTCTCTGTGTAGCCCTGTCTTGGAACTCACTCTGTAGACCAGGATGGCCTGGCATGCACAAATCTGCCAGCCTCTGCCTCCAATGTGGTAGGATTAAAGGTGTGCCCCACCACTGCCCGGAAGTCTATTAATTTTAAATGCCAGGTGAGTCCATTCTTTTACATTTTTGGATTGGTTTGTTAGCTGATTGGATTTTATGTTGTTTCCCTGGAGGTGTACCACCTATACAAGCTCAGGAATGGAAAATAATTAAGTAAAGATCTCTGAAACACAAATCTGGGGCTGGTACTAGCTGGCCATGGAATCCTATACACACACATGGAGTATTAATTTACAAGCAGCTACATCCTTACCTGTGGGGGAGAGGGACATGAAAGAGTTTCCACAGCCTTTTTATTGGTGGTCTGGGTTAGGATTTCTTGTTTATTTCTTTGTTTGTTTGTTTGTGTGTTTGATTTTTTTTTTTTTTTTTTGAGACAGGTTTTCTCTGTGTAGCCTTGGCTGTCCTGGAACTCACTTTGTGGACCAGGCTGGACTTGAACTTAGAAATCTGCCTGCCTCTGCCTCCCAAGTGCTGGGATTAAAGGGGTGTTCCAGCATATCTGGCTTCCTTGTTTATTTCTAAAAATCCTTGGAAATATGATTTCTTAATCTGTGTACCCAGGACTAACACACATACACACATGCACACAAACATGGAGTGAGAGAGAAAGATAAGGAGGAATGACATGAAGTTTAGGAAAAAGAGATATTAATGGATTAATTTTACTTCTATACATAAATACACATGTTTTTTAAAAAATATTTTTTATTATGTATTTTCCTCAATTACATTTCCAATGCTATCCCAAAAGTCCCCCATACCCCCCCCCCCTTGTTTTCTTAAAGAGTAGATCTGAGGCAATTGTGGACCACACCTTTAGCCTCAGGCAGATTTCTGCATTCAAGGTCACCCTGGCTTAAGGAGTGACTTCCAAGTCAGCCAGGGCTACACAATGAATCCCTATCTGAGATATTTTTTTTTATTTTGATTTTTTAATTTTTTTTTTTTTTTTTTTTTGGTTTTTCGAGACAGGGTTTCTCTGTATAGCCCTGGCTGTCCTGGAACTCACTCTGTAGACCAGGCTGGCCTCGAACTCAGAAATCCGCCTGCCTCTGCCTCCCGAGTGCTGGGTTTTTTTTATTTTGAAACAGGGTTTCTCTGTGTAGTCCTGGAACTCACTTTGTGGACCTGGAATGACATGAATTTTAGGAAAAAGAGATATTAATGGATTAATATTACTTCTATACATACATACATACATACATATAATTATACATACACACATAATTTTTTCAAATAGAATTAGAGTAGACCTGAGGCAATTGTGGAACATACCTTTAACCTCGGGCAGATTTCTGTGTTCAAGGTCACCCTGGGTTACAGAGTTAGTGTCAAGTCAGCTAGGGCTACACAGAGAAACCGTATCTCAGTAAAAAGAAAAAAATAATAGAAAGAAAGAGAGAGAGAGACAGAGAGAGAGAGAGAGAGAGAGAGAGAGAGAGAGAGAGAGAGAGATTTAAAAAAAAAAAAAACTTAGTCTGGGCAGTGGTGCTTTTAATCCCAGCATTTGGGAAGCAGAGGCAGACAGATTAATATGTTCAAGGCCATAATGGTCTACAGAGTGAGTTCCAGGACAGCCAGGGTTACAGAGAGAAAGTGCATCATGAAAAAACAAAGCTATATTAAATAAATAAAATTTAAAAATTAAAAAATAGCCGGGACTGGTGGCACATACCTTTAATCCCAGCACTCCGGAGGCAGAGATGGGAAGATTTCTGGGTTCGAGGTCAGCCTAGTCTGCAAAGTGAGTTCCAGGACAGCCAGGGCTATACAGAGAAACCCTATTTCGTAAAACAAAAAATAAAATAAAATAAAATTAAATTAAAATTACAATTACAATTAAAAAGAATTAGAAAAAAAGATTACAGAAATCAAACATAAACCACTAGATGGCATGTAACCACAATTACAGCAGAAATATTGCACACACACACACACACACACACACAAACTCTGTCATAAAATCGAATGTGCCTTCATGATCAAAGTTCAATAGTCAATACTGCTAGAAGAATCATACGTCTGAAAATAAAAGCCAGAACCTTTTCTGCTTTTGTTTTCTTTTGCCCCAAGATAGGGTTTCTCTTGATGTAGCCCTGGCATCCCTGCCTGGAACTTGCTCTGTAGGCTTGGGTAGCCTCAAACTCACAGAGGTCCTCTCTGCCTGCTTCTGCCACCTACACATCCAGGCAGAAGCTAGAATCTTTTTTTTTTTAACCTTCTTTTCTTTTATTTGTTTGTTTGTTATTATTACTATTAGTTTTCAATGTAAGTGTGTGTGTATGTGCTCTATCTGCTGCCTAGATGACTGCATGACAGAAGAAGGCACCAGAACCTAGGTGAATCCACCATGCAGTTCCTGAAAATTAATTAAAAGAAAAAAAAAAAAAAAGGAAATTCAAATCACATAGCAAGGAAAATTAATTAAAAAAAAGAAAGGAAATTCAAATCACATAGCAAGTAGAAATCTGCACAGCTGTCAGAGTGCTATTTAAGGCTTACTGTAAATAATAAAAATTGTTATGTGTCTTTTATCCAAAAACAGAAGGGAGGTGGTGTGCCTGCATATGGAAGGTGACAAGTGGGTGGCAGCCCTCTTGTCCTCTGACTGACATCTATCCTCATAAAGATGGAGGTGGCTGACTGTCACGTGACCTAATGCTCAAGGTAGCTTTTGTGTCCAGCCTCTAGGTGGCCTAGTTTGCATGTGCAGAAAGGTGAGGAGGCTCCCTAAAGCAGCCAGAACTCTTGACCATCCACAGACAGCCTCATACTGTCTTTTGTTATACTTTTAATTGCCAGACTCTGAATTGGTCAGTCTAAATTCTTTTGGTTTAATTAAATTATAATTAAAATGCATAATAAATGAAAAATATAACCAGTCATTCTGAAACTCCTTTTGTGTAACTCAGACTGTAGAATAAGCTAGCTGCAAAGTTACAGTGATCCACCTCCCTCTGCCAGCACTGCCACAACCACTGCCTGTCAAAAGCAAAAATCATAAAAAGGAAGAGGGGAGAGGGAACAAAAATAAGAAGATAAGAATCGTAGCCGGTCATAGTGGTATACAACTTTCATGCCAGCATTTGAAAAGCAGAGGCAGGCTCTTACTGGATTGAGGCCTACAAAGTGTCTTCAAGACAGCCAGGGCTGCTTACACTAAGAAACTATATATGAAAAGAATAAATTTAAGAAAGAAAAAAAAAAGAAAAGAAAGAAAGAAAGAAAGAATGGAAGGAAGGAAGGAAGGAAGGGAGAGGGGGGAACAGAGAGAGGGGGCAGAAGAAAAAAAGAAAGAAAAAAAGAAAAAGAGAAACAGGCAGACTTAGGAGGTAGTGTTACTTGATTGGAGATATCATTTCTCTGTGTAGGCAGGCAGGCAGGCAGACAGCCATAGTTGTTTGCTTTAGTTTAGCTTGGTTTGGTTTTCAGGAAGTGTTGCCGAGGTCATACACAAGCACAGGCCCAAGAAATAAATAAATAAATAAGAAACACACATCTGGGGGGGGGGCTAGCTTGGCCATGGAGTCACACACACACACACACACACACACACACACACACACACACACTAATAAAATCAGGACATCCAGTGTCTTGGCCATCAATAGTGTGACATTCATGTCTTAAATTGCAAACCAGAAAGTCAGTTGCCCACGTACAAGTCTCTTTCTTCCAAGTAAGATGTCAGTTCCCAGGGAGGTCTTGGGAACTTACACTTTACTCTCTCACACCCTACTCAAAATAGAAGTCTGATTCTAAGTAGTCTGTGCACTGAATCGGTGGTGTGGGTGTCTCTCTTGTGTTAGGGCAGGGCGGGGGTTCCATCCCCAGTGCAGGTTCTAGGAGCAAATGCCAGAGAAGTATACACATGTGCGGGTGTAGGAAATGCTGCTGGGTGGTCAGTTTGAGTCCAAGCCTATTGCAGATAACTATAGAACAAAGGAAGCAGTTCGATTGGCTTCTATCTTGATTGGTTTCTGAGGACACATCCAAGGAGAATATGTAATCAATTCTGGCAGTAACAGCAGAAACAAGCTGTGAGAAAGTGTCCTTATAATAGTAGTTAACAGCACAAAATGGCAGGCTAGCCAGGTAAGAGGTTACCTAGCCCTTATCTAATCTGAAGTAGGCCTTCACATTCCATCTAGGCCTTACTCTTTTACCTATACCTTAACAGCCAGCAGCTTTGCCCTCTGAGCACAGGCATGTATAGATCAATGAATATCTTTCTCTGTATTCATTTATTTATGAGAGACAAAGTCTCTGTACATGGTGCAAAAACATACAAGACAGACCAGGCCGGCCACTCAATAATTTCTGCAGGCATGTGATGGAGGTAGGGTGGGCAAGTGGCATCCAAACTGTGTGAGCAGTTCCATGCCACTTAGTTATCATTATTTGTTTTATGTATGTATGTATGTATGTATGTATGTATGTATGTATGTATGTATGTGTGTGATTACTTAGTTAGTTTCGTATTTAATTGAACCAGGGTTATTTGGGGGGGGGGGAGGAAATTTTTTTCTATATATACAAGCAATTGTAATTTGTTATAGTGTCCCTCCCTTTTGTGAAGTTTGGATTGGGTTTTGCTTGGGATTGTTTGTTTGTTTGTTTGTTTGTTTGTTTTTCCAGACAGGGTTTCTCTGTGTAGCCCGGGCTGTCCTGGAACTCACTCTGTAGACCAGGCTGGCCTCCAATTCAGAAATCTGCCTGCCTCTGCCTCCCAAGTGCTCCCAAAGGCATGTGCCACCACTGCTCTGCTGTACTATTTAAACAGCCCACCCCACCCCACCCCAAAAAAAAGAGCAACAGCAAAACTTTACTGACTGCATATCCAATCCAACCACTCCCAGCTAACTTAGGTAATGTGCGTTTCTGTGCCAGTTGATTTTATATATATATAAATACTGTGTGTGTGTTTGTGTGAAATACAATACAATAAAATAAAATTAAGATGCTCAATTTCTTCACAAGCTTTGTTTTATTTTATTTTTGAAGGTTTTATTTATTTTTTTATTTATATGAGTACACTGCAGCTGTCTTCCAACACACACCAGAAGTGTGCATCGGATTCCAAAGTCACCATGTGGTTTGTGGGAATTGAACTCAGGACCTCTGGAAGAACAGTCAACGCTCTTCAGACCTTCACACACGTTTTATTTTATTAAGCATTAAACATGAAGTAGAAATCATTTAGATATTGTCCAGATTGGCCTTACCAATTCCTAAATTGCTGGCAGGGTGAGGCTTCTAGTGAAAGTCTTCTAGTGAGCGGAGGCTTCCTCTTTCTGTTGGGGTGTGTTATCAACTCCATTACCATTTCCAAAGATCTCGGTGTGAGCCTATTGTTTGGTTCAGTCGGTTGCCAGAGCAAATGTGGACCTGAAAGGACAGTGAGTTCAGAGAATTCACACTGAAATCATCACTCAGGGACTTGAGGCAGAAAACTAGCCAGCCAGCCTCTGGATAGACATGGCTCAGCAGTTCAGAGAACCAGACCATCGCAAATAGTTCACAGACTTGCAGATCCCTTCCCCCCACCCCACCCCTCCCCCAGCCCCACCCAAACATAGGGAGAGAAGGCAGTGAGGGGGAGGGGGAGGTGTTGTGAGAGAATTTAGATAGCTGGAGATTTCATTCATTTACTTCTTTTATTGAGTGTATGGTGAAAGAGGGAAAATGGCTCAAAAGGGAGGGAGGGCAGACCATCTTCCCATGCTGGGATCATTCATGCTTTAAGAAGGAATGCAGGAGGCTGGAGGCTCAGCGGTTAAGAGCCTTGACTGCTCTTCTGAAGATCAGGAGTTCAAATCCCAGCAACCACATAGTGGTTCACAACCACCCAGAATGAGATCTGGTGCCCTCTTCTGGTATGTCTGAAAACTGCTACAGTGTACTTACCTATAATAAATGAATCTGAAGAAGGGGGAGGAGGGGAAGGGGGAAGGCAGCCAGTCAGTCCAAAGGTGCTGGTGTGCACTCTAGGTGCTTTATCAAAAAGCCTTTAGTTCTGCTCTCCCATTTGATTCCCAAAAAGCAGTCTTGGAACCCTGTGCAGAGATAGATAGAAATGGCAACCACAGCAAACAAGCTAGTTTGTGAGTGAGTGAGTGAGTGAGTGAGTGTGTGAGCAGAGCAAGAGAGCTGGATGGCAAAACACACAAAGCCAAAAGAAATGTCTGTCAAGTTTGGCCCCACAAAACAAAGCAAGCTCACATACATTCCCTGAGACTCATCCCTGGCTACAGGGAGTGTGATGTCTCTGAGTATTTTTGGAAGAAAGAAAGAGAGAGAGAGAGAGAGAGAGAGAGAGAGAAAGAAAGAAGAAAGAGAGAAAGAAAGAAAGAAAGAAAGAAAGAAATAAGAAAGAAAGAAAGAAAGAAAGAAAGAAAGAAAGAAAGAAAATATTTTAAAAAATATTATTTGGAAAAAAATATTACTTGAAAAAATCATATTTCCAGGAAAAATATTCCTTGGAAATATGATTTCTTTAATCTGTGTACCCAAGACTAACACACACACACACACATGCACACAAACATGGAGCTACTAGTGGAATAGAACTTAACTGAATCCAGTGCAGAAGGGTGAGGATTCACTGAAAAGCCACCAGCAGCCTTGGCACACATGTTTTTCTCTTGCTTTTTGTCTATTACTTCTTTATTATTTTTAGGATGTGGGGGTCTTTCAAGACAGTGTTTCTCTGTGTAGCCCTGGGTGTCTTGGAACTCACTCTGTAGACCAGGATGGCCTGGCATGCACAAATCTGCCAGCCTCTGCCTCCAATGTGGTAGGATTAAAGGTGTGCCCCAACACTGCCCGGAAGTCTATTACTTTTAAATGCCAGATGAGTCCATTCTTTTACATTTTTGGGTTGGTTTGTTAGCTGATTTGATTTTATGTTGTTTCCCTGGAGGTGTACAACCTACACAAGCTCAGGCACGGAAAATAAATAAATAAAGATCTCTGAAACACAAATCTGGGGCTGGTACTAGCTGGCCATGGAATCATATACACACACATGGAGTATTAACTTACAAGCAGCTACATCCTTACCTGTGGAGGAGAGGGACATGAACCAGTTATCACAGCCGTTTTATTGGTGGTGAGGGTTAGGATTTCTTGTTTATTTCTTTGTTTGTTTGATTTCTTTTTTTTTTTTTTTTTTTTGAGACAGGGTTTCTCTGTGTAGCCTTGGCTGTCTTGGAACTCACCTTGTGGACCAGACTGGCCTTGAACTTAGAAATCTGCCTGCCTCTGCCTCCCAAGTGCTGGGATTAAAGGGGTGCTCCACCACACCCGGTTTCCTTGTTTATTTCTAAGAATCCTTGGAAATATGATTTCTTTAATCTGTGTACCCAAGACTAACACACACACACACATGCACACAAACATGGAGTAAGAGAGAAAGATAAGGAGGAATGACATGAATTTTACTTACACACACACACAAAAAAGAATTAGAAAATTTTAAAGAAATTACACACAAGCCCACTAGATTGCAAGTAACAGTAATCACAGCAGAAATATTGCACACACACACACACACACACACACACACAAACACACACACACTTAAAAAGACACAAACACTGTCATTAAATCCAACTTGCCTTCATGATCAAAGTTGTTTAGTCAATAGTACAAGAAGGAACATATGTCGAGGGCTGGTGATGGAGGTGGCTGGCCTTCATGAGACTTATTGTTCCAGGTTGCTTCTGTCTCTTCCCCTTCTTTTCCAGCTACTAGTGGATTAGAACTTAACTGAATCCAGTGCAGAAGGGTGAGGAGTCACTGAAAAGCCACCAGCAGCCTTGGCACACATATTTTTCTCTTGCTTTTTGTCTATTACTTCTTTATTATTTTTAGGAGGTGGGGGTCTTTCAAGACAGTGGTTCTCTGTGTAGCCCTGTCTTGGAACTCACTCTGTAGACCAGGATGGCCTGGCATGCACAAATCTGCCAGCCTCTGCCTCCAATGTGGTAGGATTAAAGGTGTGCCCCACCACTGCCCGGAAGTCTATTAATTTTAAATGCCAGGTGAGTCCATTCTTTTACATTTTTGGATTGGTTTGTTAGCTGATTGGATTTTATGTTGTTTCCCTGGAGGTGTACCACCTATACAAGCTCAGGAATGGAAAATAATTAAGTAAAGATCTCTGAAACACAAATCTGGGGCTGGTACTAGCTGGCCATGGAATCCTATACACACACATGGAGTATTAATTTACAAGCAGCTACATCCTTACCTGTGGGGGAGAGGGACATGAAAGAGTTTCCACAGCCTTTTTATTGGTGGTCTGGGTTAGGATTTCTTGTTTATTTCTTTGTTTGTTTGTTTGTGTGTTTGATTTTTTTTTTTTTTTTTTTGAGACAGGTTTTCTCTGTGTAGCCTTGGCTGTCCTGGAACTCACTTTGTGGACCAGGCTGGACTTGAACTTAGAAATCTGCCTGCCTCTGCCTCCCAAGTGCTGGGATTAAAGGGGTGTTCCAGCATATCTGGCTTCCTTGTTTATTTCTAAAAATCCTTGGAAATATGATTTCTTAATCTGTGTACCCAGGACTAACACACATACACACATGCACACAAACATGGAGTGAGAGAGAAAGATAAGGAGGAATGACATGAAGTTTAGGAAAAAGAGATATTAATGGATTAATTTTACTTCTATACATAAATACACATGTTTTTTAAAAAATATTTTTTATTATGTATTTTCCTCAATTACATTTCCAATGCTATCCCAAAAGTCCCCCATACCCCCCCCCCCCTTGTTTTCTTAAAGAGTAGATCTGAGGCAATTGTGGACCACACCTTTAGCCTCAGGCAGATTTCTGCATTCAAGGTCACCCTGGCTTAAGGAGTGACTTCCAAGTCAGCCAGGGCTACACAATGAATCCCTATCTGAGATATTTTTTTTTTATTTTGATTTTTTAATTTTTTTTTTTTTTTTTTTTTTTTTTTTTTTTTTTTTTTTTTTTTTTTTTGGTTTTTCGAGACAGGGTTTCTCTGTATAGCCCTGGCTGTCCTGGAACTCACTCTGTAGACCAGGCTGGCCTCGAACTCAGAAATCCGCCTGCCTCTGCCTCCCGAGTGCTGGGTTTTTTTTATTTTGAAACAGGGTTTCTCTGTGTAGTCCTGGAACTCACTTTGTGGACCTGGAATGACATGAATTTTAGGAAAAAGAGATATTAATGGATTAATATTACTTCTATACATACATACATACATACATATAATTATACATACACACATAATTTTTTCAAATAGAATTAGAGTAGACCTGAGGCAATTGTGGAACATACCTTTAACCTCGGGCAGATTTCTGTGTTCAAGGTCACCCTGGGTTACAGAGTTAGTGTCAAGTCAGCTAGGGCTACACAGAGAAACCGTATCTCAGTAAAAAGAAAAAAATAATAGAAAGAAAGAGAGAGAGAGACAGAGAGAGAGAGAGAGAGAGAGAGAGAGAGAGAGAGAGAGAGAGATTTAAAAAAAAAAAAACTTAGTCTGGGCAGTGGTGCTTTTAATCCCAGCATTTGGGAAGCAGAGGCAGACAGATTAATATGTTCAAGGCCATCATGGTCTACAGAGTGAGTTCCAGGACAGCCAGGGTTACAGAGAGAAAGTGCATCTTGAAAAAACAAAGCTATATTAAATAAATAAAATTTAAAAATTAAAAAATAGCCGGGACTGGTGGCACATACCTTTAATCCCAGCACTCCGGAGGCAGAGATGGGAAGATTTCTGGGTTCGAGGTCAGCCTAGTCTGCAAAGTGAGTTCCAGGACAGCCAGGGCTATACAGAGAAACCCTATTTCGTAAAACAAAAAATAAAATAAAATTAAATTAAATTAAAATTACAATTACAATTAAAAAGAATTAGAAAAAAAGATTACAGAAATCAAACATAAACCACTAGATGGCATGTAACCACAATTACAGCAGAAATATTGCACACACACACACACACACACACACACACACAAACTCTGTCATAAAATCGAATGTGCCTTCATGATCAAAGTTCAATAGTCAATACTGCTAGAAGAATCATACGTCTGAAAATAAAAGCCAGAACCTTTTCTGCTTTTGTTTTCTTTTGCCCCAAGATAGGGTTTCTCTTGATGTAGCCCTGGCATCCCTGCCTGGAACTTGCTCTGTAGGCTTGGGTAGCCTCAAACTCACAGAGGTCCTCTCTGCCTGCTTCTGCCACCTACACATCCAGGCAGAAGCTAGAATCTTTTTTTTTTTAACCTTCTTTTCTTTTATTTGTTTGTTTGTTATTATTACTATTAGTTTTCAATGTAAGTGTGTGTGTATGTGCTCTATCTGCTGCCTAGATGACTGCATGACAGAAGAAGGCACCAGAACCTAGGTGAATCCACCATGCAGTTCCTGAAAATTAATTAAAAGAAAAAAAAAAAAAAAGGAAATTCAAATCACATAGCAAGGAAAATTAATTAAAAAAAAGAAAGGAAATTCAAATCACATAGCAAGTAGAAATCTGCACAGCTGTCAGAGTGCTATTTAAGGCTTACTGTAAATAATAAAAATTGTTATGTGTCTTTTATCCAAAAACAGAAGGGAGGTGGTGTGCCTGCATATGGAAGGTGACAAGTGGGTGGCAGCCCTCTTGTCCTCTGACTGACATCTATCCTCATAAAGATGGAGGTGGCTGACTGTCACGTGACCTAATGCTCAAGGTAGCTTTTGTGTCCAGCCTCTAGGTGGCCTAGTTTGCATGTGCAGAAAGGTGAGGAGGCTCCCTAAAGCAGCCAGAACTCTTGACCATCCACAGACAGCCTCATACTGTCTTTTGTTATACTTTTAATTGCCAGACTCTGAATTGGTCAGTCTAAATTCTTTTGGTTTAATTAAATTATAATTAAAATGCATAATAAATGAAAAATATAACCAGTCATTCTGAAACTCCTTTTGTGTAACTCAGACTGTAGAATAAGCTAGCTGCAAAGTTACAGTGATCCACCTCCCTCTGCCAGCACTGCCACAACCACTGCCTGTCAAAAGCAAAAATCATAAAAAGGAAGAGGGGAGAGGGAACAAAAATAAGAAGATAAGAATCGTAGCCGGTCATAGTGGTATACAACTTTCATGCCAGCATTTGAAAAGCAGAGGCAGGCTCTTACTGGATTGAGGCCTACAAAGTGTCTTCAAGACAGCCAGGGCTGCTTACACTAAGAAACTATATATGAAAAGAATAAATTTAAGAAAGAAAAAAAAAAGAAAAGAAAGAAAGAAAGAAAGAATGGAAGGAAGGAAGGAAGGAAGGGAGAGGGGGGAACAGAGAGAGGGGGCAGAAGAAAAAAAGAAAGAAAAAAAGAAAAAGAGAAACAGGCAGACTTAGGAGGTAGTGTTACTTGATTGGAGATATCATTTCTCTGTGTAGGCAGGCAGGCAGGCAGACAGCCATAGTTGTTTGCTTTAGTTTAGCTTGGTTTGGTTTTCAGGAAGTGTTGCCGAGGTCATACACAAGCACAGGCCCAAGAAATAAATAAATAAATAAGAAACACACATCTGGGGGGGGGCTAGCTTGGCCATGGAGTCACACACACACACACACACACACACACACACACACACACACACACTAATAAAATCAGGACATCCAGTGTCTTGGCCATCAATAGTGTGACATTCATGTCTTAAATTGCAAACCAGAAAGTCAGTTGCCCACGTACAAGTCTCTTTCTTCCAAGTAAGATGTCAGTTCCCAGGGAGGTCTTGGGAACTTACACTTTACTCTCTCACACCCTACTCAAAATAGAAGTCTGATTCTAAGTAGTCTGTGCACTGAATCGGTGGTGTGGGTGTCTCTCTTGTGTTAGGGCAGGGCGGGGGTTCCATCCCCAGTGCAGGTTCTAGGAGCAAATGCCAGAGAAGTATACACATGTGCGGGTGTAGGAAATGCTGCTGGGTGGTCAGTTTGAGTCCAAGCCTATTGCAGATAACTATAGAACAAAGGAAGCAGTTCGATTGGCTTCTATCTTGATTGGTTTCTGAGGACACATCCAAGGAGAATATGTAATCAATTCTGGCAGTAACAGCAGAAACAAGCTGTGAGAAAGTGTCCTTATAATAGTAGTTAACAGCACAAAATGGCAGGCTAGCCAGGTAAGAGGTTACCTAGCCCTTATCTAATCTGAAGTAGGCCTTCACATTCCATCTAGGCCTTACTCTTTTACCTATATTTTAACAGCCAGCAGCTTTGCCCTCTGAGCACAGGCATGTATAGATCAATGAATATCTTTCTCTGTATTCATTTATTTATGAGAGACAAAGTCTCTGTACATGGTGCAAAAACATACAAGACAGACCAGGCCGGCCACTCAATAATTTCTGCAGGCATGTGATGGAGGTAGGGTGGGCAAGTGGCATCCAAACTGTGTGAGCAGTTCCATGCCACTTAGTTATCATTATTTGTTTTATGTATGTATGTATGTATGTATGTATGTATGTATGTATGTATGTGTGTGATTACTTAGTTAGTTTCGTATTTAATTGAACCAGGGTTATTTGGGGGGGGGGGAGGAAATTTTTTTCTATATATACAAGCAATTGTAATTTGTTATAGTGTCCCTCCCTTTTGTGAAGTTTGGATTGGGTTTTGCTTGGGATTGTTTGTTTGTTTGTTTGTTTGTTTGTTTTTCCAGACAGGGTTTCTCTGTGTAGCCCGGGCTGTCCTGGAACTCACTCTGTAGACCAGGCTGGCCTCCAATTCAGAAATCTGCCTGCCTCTGCCTCCCAAGTGCTCCCAAAGGCATGTGCCACCACTGCTCTGCTGTAC
Organism: Mus caroli; assembly: GCF_978045245.1. Lineage (NCBI taxonomy): Eukaryota > Metazoa > Chordata > Mammalia > Rodentia > Muridae > Mus > Mus caroli. The sequence continues at coordinate 661,715 of NW_028227288.1, read as the reverse complement.
TATTTAAACAGCCCACCCCACCCCACCCCAAAAAAAAGAGCAACAGCAAAACTTTACTGACTGCATATCCAATCCAACCACTCCCAGCTAACTTAGGTAATGTGCGTTTCTGTGCCAGTTGATTTTATATATATATAAATACTGTGTGTGTGTTTGTGTGAAATACAATACAATAAAATAAAATTAAGATGCTCAATTTCTTCACAAGCTTTGTTTTATTTTATTTTTGAAGGTTTTATTTATTTTTTTATTTATATGAGTACACTGCAGCTGTCTTCCAACACACACCAGAAGTGTGCATCGGATTCCAAAGTCACCATGTGGTTTGTGGGAATTGAACTCAGGACCTCTGGAAGAACAGTCAACGCTCTTCAGACCTTCACACACGTTTTATTTTATTAAGCATTAAACATGAAGTAGAAATCATTTAGATATTGTCCAGATTGGCCTTACCAATTCCTAAATTGCTGGCAGGGTGAGGCTTCTAGTGAAAGTCTTCTAGTGAGCGGAGGCTTCCTCTTTCTGTTGGGGTGTGTTATCAACTCCATTACCATTTCCAAAGATCTCGGTGTGAGCCTATTGTTTGGTTCAGTCGGTTGCCAGAGCAAATGTGGACCTGAAAGGACAGTGAGTTCAGAGAATTCACACTGAAATCATCACTCAGGGACTTGAGGCAGAAAACTAGCCAGCCAGCCTCTGGATAGACATGGCTCAGCAGTTCAGAGAACCAGACCATCGCAAATAGTTCACAGACTTGCAGATCCCTTCCCCCCACCCCACCCCTCCCCCAGCCCCACCCAAACATAGGGAGAGAAGGCAGTGAGGGGGAGGGGGAGGTGTTGTGAGAGAATTTAGATAGCTGGAGATTTCATTCATTTACTTCTTTTATTGAGTGTATGGTGAAAGAGGGAAAATGGCTCAAAAGGGAGGGAGGGCAGACCATCTTCCCATGCTGGGATCATTCATGCTTTAAGAAGGAATGCAGGAGGCTGGAGGCTCAGCGGTTAAGAGCCTTGACTGCTCTTCTGAAGATCAGGAGTTCAAATCCCAGCAACCACATAGTGGTTCACAACCACCCAGAATGAGATCTGGTGCCCTCTTCTGGTATGTCTGAAAACTGCTACAGTGTACTTACCTATAATAAATGAATCTGAAGAAGGGGGAGGAGGGGAAGGGGGAAGGCAGCCAGTCAGTCCAAAGGTGCTGGTGTGCACTCTAGGTGCTTTATCAAAAAGCCTTTAGTTCTGCTCTCCCATTTGATTCCCAAAAAGCAGTCTTGGAACCCTGTGCAGAGATAGATAGAAATGGCAACCACAGCAAACAAGCTAGTTTGTGAGTGAGTGAGTGAGTGAGTGAGTGTGTGAGCAGAGCAAGAGAGCTGGATGGCAAAACACACAAAGCCAAAAGAAATGTCTGTCAAGTTTGGCCCCACAAAACAAAGCAAGCTCACATACATTCCCTGAGACTCATCCCTGGCTACAGGGAGTGTGATGTCTCTGAGTATTTTTGGAAGAAAGAAAGAGAGAGAGAGAGAGAGAGAGAGAGAGAGAGAGAGAGAGAAAGAAAGAAGAAAGAGAGAAAGAAAGAAAGAAAGAAAGAAAGAAATAAGAAAGAAAGAAAGAAAGAAAGAAAGAAAGAAAGAAAGAAAGAAAGAAAGAAAGAAAATATTTTAAAAAATATTATTTGGAAAAAAATATTACTTGAAAAAATCATATTTCCAGGAAAAATATTCCTTGGAAATATGATTTCTTTAATCTGTGTACCCAAGACTAACACACACACACACACATGCACACAAACATGGAGCTACTAGTGGAATAGAACTTAACTGAATCCAGTGCAGAAGGGTGAGGATTCACTGAAAAGCCACCAGCAGCCTTGGCACACATGTTTTTCTCTTGCTTTTTGTCTATTACTTCTTTATTATTTTTAGGATGTGGGGGTCTTTCAAGACAGTGTTTCTCTGTGTAGCCCTGGGTGTCTTGGAACTCACTCTGTAGACCAGGATGGCCTGGCATGCACAAATCTGCCAGCCTCTGCCTCCAATGTGGTAGGATTAAAGGTGTGCCCCAACACTGCCCGGAAGTCTATTACTTTTAAATGCCAGATGAGTCCATTCTTTTACATTTTTGGGTTGGTTTGTTAGCTGATTTGATTTTATGTTGTTTCCCTGGAGGTGTACAACCTACACAAGCTCAGGCACGGAAAATAAATAAATAAAGATCTCTGAAACACAAATCTGGGGCTGGTACTAGCTGGCCATGGAATCATATACACACACATGGAGTATTAACTTACAAGCAGCTACATCCTTACCTGTGGAGGAGAGGGACATGAACCAGTTATCACAGCCGTTTTATTGGTGGTGAGGGTTAGGATTTCTTGTTTATTTCTTTGTTTGTTTGATTTCTTTTTTTTTTTTTTTTTTTTGAGACAGGGTTTCTCTGTGTAGCCTTGGCTGTCTTGGAACTCACCTTGTGGACCAGACTGGCCTTGAACTTAGAAATCTGCCTGCCTCTGCCTCCCAAGTGCTGGGATTAAAGGGGTGCTCCACCACACCCGGTTTCCTTGTTTATTTCTAAGAATCCTTGGAAATATGATTTCTTTAATCTGTGTACCCAAGACTAACACACACACACACATGCACACAAACATGGAGTAAGAGAGAAAGATAAGGAGGAATGACATGAATTTTACTTACACACACACACAAAAAAGAATTAGAAAATTTTAAAGAAATTACACACAAGCCCACTAGATTGCAAGTAACAGTAATCACAGCAGAAATATTGCACACACACACACACACACACACACACACAAACACACACACACTTAAAAAGACACAAACACTGTCATTAAATCCAACTTGCCTTCATGATCAAAGTTGTTTAGTCAATAGTACAAGAAGGAACATATGTCGAGGGCTGGTGATGGAGGTGGCTGGCCTTCATGAGACTTATTGTTCCAGGTTGCTTCTGTCTCTTCCCCTTCTTTTCCAGCTACTAGTGGATTAGAACTTAACTGAATCCAGTGCAGAAGGGTGAGGAGTCACTGAAAAGCCACCAGCAGCCTTGGCACACATATTTTTCTCTTGCTTTTTGTCTATTACTTCTTTATTATTTTTAGGAGGTGGGGGTCTTTCAAGACAGTGGTTCTCTGTGTAGCCCTGTCTTGGAACTCACTCTGTAGACCAGGATGGCCTGGCATGCACAAATCTGCCAGCCTCTGCCTCCAATGTGGTAGGATTAAAGGTGTGCCCCACCACTGCCCGGAAGTCTATTAATTTTAAATGCCAGGTGAGTCCATTCTTTTACATTTTTGGATTGGTTTGTTAGCTGATTGGATTTTATGTTGTTTCCCTGGAGGTGTACCACCTATACAAGCTCAGGAATGGAAAATAATTAAGTAAAGATCTCTGAAACACAAATCTGGGGCTGGTACTAGCTGGCCATGGAATCCTATACACACACATGGAGTATTAATTTACAAGCAGCTACATCCTTACCTGTGGGGGAGAGGGACATGAAAGAGTTTCCACAGCCTTTTTATTGGTGGTCTGGGTTAGGATTTCTTGTTTATTTCTTTGTTTGTTTGTTTGTGTGTTTGATTTTTTTTTTTTTTTTTTGAGACAGGTTTTCTCTGTGTAGCCTTGGCTGTCCTGGAACTCACTTTGTGGACCAGGCTGGACTTGAACTTAGAAATCTGCCTGCCTCTGCCTCCCAAGTGCTGGGATTAAAGGGGTGTTCCAGCATATCTGGCTTCCTTGTTTATTTCTAAAAATCCTTGGAAATATGATTTCTTAATCTGTGTACCCAGGACTAACACACATACACACATGCACACAAACATGGAGTGAGAGAGAAAGATAAGGAGGAATGACATGAAGTTTAGGAAAAAGAGATATTAATGGATTAATTTTACTTCTATACATAAATACACATGTTTTTTAAAAAATATTTTTTATTATGTATTTTCCTCAATTACATTTCCAATGCTATCCCAAAAGTCCCCCATACCCCCCCCCCCTTGTTTTCTTAAAGAGTAGATCTGAGGCAATTGTGGACCACACCTTTAGCCTCAGGCAGATTTCTGCATTCAAGGTCACCCTGGCTTAAGGAGTGACTTCCAAGTCAGCCAGGGCTACACAATGAATCCCTATCTGAGATATTTTTTTTTTATTTTGATTTTTTAATTTTTTTTTTTTTTTTTTTTTTTTTTTTTTTTTTTTGGTTTTTCGAGACAGGGTTTCTCTGTATAGCCCTGGCTGTCCTGGAACTCACTCTGTAGACCAGGCTGGCCTCGAACTCAGAAATCCGCCTGCCTCTGCCTCCCGAGTGCTGGGTTTTTTTTATTTTGAAACAGGGTTTCTCTGTGTAGTCCTGGAACTCACTTTGTGGACCTGGAATGACATGAATTTTAGGAAAAAGAGATATTAATGGATTAATATTACTTCTATACATACATACATACATACATATAATTATACATACACACATAATTTTTTCAAATAGAATTAGAGTAGACCTGAGGCAATTGTGGAACATACCTTTAACCTCGGGCAGATTTCTGTGTTCAAGGTCACCCTGGGTTACAGAGTTAGTGTCAAGTCAGCTAGGGCTACACAGAGAAACCGTATCTCAGTAAAAAGAAAAAAATAATAGAAAGAAAGAGAGAGAGAGACAGAGAGAGAGAGAGAGAGAGAGAGAGAGAGAGAGAGAGAGAGAGAGAGAGATTTAAAAAAAAAAAAACTTAGTCTGGGCAGTGGTGCTTTTAATCCCAGCATTTGGGAAGCAGAGGCAGACAGATTAATATGTTCAAGGCCATCATGGTCTACAGAGTGAGTTCCAGGACAGCCAGGGTTACAGAGAGAAAGTGCATCATGAAAAAACAAAGCTATATTAAATAAATAAAATTTAAAAATTAAAAAATAGCCGGGACTGGTGGCACATACCTTTAATCCCAGCACTCCGGAGGCAGAGATGGGAAGATTTCTGGGTTCGAGGTCAGCCTAGTCTGCAAAGTGAGTTCCAGGACAGCCAGGGCTATACAGAGAAACCCTATTTCGTAAAACAAAAAATAAAATAAAATAAAATTAAATTAAAATTACAATTACAATTAAAAAGAATTAGAAAAAAAGATTACAGAAATCAAACATAAACCACTAGATGGCATGTAACCACAATTACAGCAGAAATATTGCACACACACACACACACACACACACACACACACAAACTCTGTCATAAAATCGAATGTGCCTTCATGATCAAAGTTCAATAGTCAATACTGCTAGAAGAATCATACGTCTGAAAATAAAAGCCAGAACCTTTTCTGCTTTTGTTTTCTTTTGCCCCAAGATAGGGTTTCTCTTGATGTAGCCCTGGCATCCCTGCCTGGAACTTGCTCTGTAGGCTTGGGTAGCCTCAAACTCACAGAGGTCCTCTCTGCCTGCTTCTGCCACCTACACATCCAGGCAGAAGCTAGAATCTTTTTTTTTTTAACCTTCTTTTCTTTTATTTGTTTGTTTGTTATTATTACTATTAGTTTTCAAAGTATGTGTGTGTGTATGTGCTCTATCTGCTGCCTAGATGACTGCATGACAGAAGAAGGCACCAGAACCTAGGTGAATCCACCATGCAGTTCCTGAAAATTAATTAAAAGAAAAAAAACAAAAAAAGGAAATTCAAATCACATAGCAAGTAGAAATCTGCACAGCTGTCAGAGTGTTATTTAAGGCTTACTGTAAATAATAAAAATTGTTATGTGTCTTTTATCCAAAAACAGAAGGGAGGTGGTGTGCCTGCATATGGAAGGTGACAAGTGGGTGGCAGCCATCTTGTCCTCTGACTGACATCTATCCTCATAAAGATGGAGGTGGCTGACTGTCACGTGACCTAATGCTCAAGGTAGCTTTTGTGTCCAGCCTCTAGGTGGCCTAGTTTGCATGTGCAGAAAGGTGAGGAGGCTCCCTAAAGCAGCCAGAACCCTTGACCATCCACAGACAGCCTCACACTGTCTTTTGTTATACTTTTAAATGCCAGACTCTGAATTGGTCAGTCTAAATTCTTTTGGTTTAATTAAATTATAATTAAAATGCATAATAAATGAAAAATATAACCAGTCATTCTGAAACCCCTTTTGTGTAACTCAGACTGTAGAATAAGCTAGCTGCAAAGTTACAGTGATCCACCTCCCTCTGCCAGCACTGCCACAACCACTGCCTGTCAAAAGCAAAAATCATAAAAAGGAAGAGGGGAGAGGGAACAAAAATAAGAAGATAAGAATCGCCGGGCGGTGGTGGCGCACGCCTTTAATCCCAGCACTTGGGAGGCAAAGGCAGGCAGATTTCTGAGTTCGAGGCCAGCCTGGTCTACAAAGTGAGTTCCAGGACAGCCAGGGCTACACAGAGAAACTCTGTCTCGAAAAACCAAAAAAAAAAAAAAAAAAAAAGAAGAAGATAAGAATCGTAGCCGGTCATAGTGGTATACAACTTTCATGCCAGCATTTGAAAAGCAGAGGCAGGCTCTTACTGGATTGAGGCCTACAAAGTGTCTTCAAGACAGCCAGGGCTGCTTACACTAAGAAACTATGTATGAAAAGAATAAATTTAAGAAAGAAAAAAAAAAAGAAAAGAAAGAAAAAAAAAGAAAAGAAAGAAAGAAAGAAAGAAAGAAAGAAAGAAAGAAAGGAAGGAAGGAAGGAAGGAAGGAAGGAAAGAAGGAAGGAAGGAAGGAAGAAAGGGAGAGGGGGGAACAGAGAGAGGGAGCAGAAGAAAAAAAGAAAGAAAAAAAAGAAAAAGAGAAACAGGCGTCTTTAGGAGTTAGTGTTACTTGATTGGAGATATCATTTCTCTGTGTAGGCAGGCAGGCAGGCAGACAGCCATAGTTGTTTGCTTTAGTTTAGCTTGGTTTGGTTTTCAGGAAGTGTTGCCGAGGTCATACACAAGCACAGGCCCAAGAAATAAATAAATAAATAAATAAATAAATAAATAAATAAATAAGAAACACACATCTGGGAGGGGGGGGCTAGCTTGGCCATGGAGTCACACACACACACACACACACACACACACACACACACACACACACACTAATAAAATCAGGACATCCAGTGTCTTGGCCATCAATAGTGTGACATTCATGTCTTAAATTGCAAACCAGAAAGTCAGTTGCCCACGTACAAGTCTCTTTCTTCCAAGTAAGATGTCAGTTCCCAGGGAGGCCTTGGGAACTTACACTTTACTCACTCACACCCTACTCAAAATAGAAGTCTGATTCTAAGTAGTCTGTGCACTGAATCGGTGGTTTGGGTGTCTCTCTTGTGTTGGGGCAGGGCGGGGGTTCCATCCCCAGTGCAGGTTCTAGGAGCAAATGCCAGAAAAGTATACACATGTTGCAGATAACTATAGAATAAAGGAAGCAGTTCGATTGGCTTCTATCTTGATTGGTTTCTGAGGACACATCCAAGGAGAATATGTAATCAATTCTGGCAGTAACAGCAGAATGGCAGGCTAGCCAGGTAAGAGGTTACCTAGCCCTTATCTAATCTGAAGTAGGCCTTCACATTCCATCTAGGCCTTAATAGTTTCCTCAGTCCTTAACATTCCATCTAGGCCTTACTCGTTTACCTATACCTTAACAGACAGCAGCTTTGCCCTCTGAGCCATCGAACAGGCATGTATAGATCAATGAATATCTTTCTCTGTATTCATTTATTTATGAGAGACAAAGTCTCTGTACATGGTGCAAAAACATACAAGACAGACCAGGCCGGCCACTCAATAATTTCTGCAGGCATGTGATGGAGGTGGCATCCAAACTGTGTAAGCAGTTCCATGCCACGTAGTTATCATTATTTGTTTTATGTATGTATGTTTGTATGTGTGAGATTACTTAGTTAGTTTCGTATTTAATTGAACCAGGGTTATTTGGGGGGGGGGGAGGAAATTTTTTTCTATATATACAAGCAATTGTAATTTGTTATAGTGTCCCTCCCTTTTGTGAAGTTTGGATTGGGTTTTGCTTGGGATTGTTTGTTTGTTTGTTGGTTGGTTTTTCCAGACAGGGTTTCTCTGTGTAGCCCGGGCTGTACTGGAATTCACTCTGTAGACCAGGCTGGCCTCCAATTCAGAAATCTGCCTGCCTCTGCCTTCCAAGTGCTCCCAAAGGCATGTGCCACCACTGCTCTGCTGTACTATTTAAACAGCCCACCCCCCCCCCAAAAAAAAAGAGCAACAGCAAAACTGCAAATGTTCCTTCCTTCTCTGCATATCCAATCCAACCACTCCCAGCTAACTTAGGTAATGTGCGTTTCTGTGCCAGTTGATTATATATATATATATATATATATATATATATATATATATATATAAAATACTGTGTGTGTGTGAAATACAATACAATAAAATAAAATTAAGATGCTCAATTTCTTCACAAGCTTTGTTTTATTTTATTTTTGAAGGTTTTATTTATTTTTTTATTTATATGAGTACACTGCAGCTGTCTTCCAACACACACCAGAAGTGTGCATCGGATTCCAAAGTCACCATGTGGTTCGTGGGAATTGAACTCAGGACCTCTGGAAGAACAGTCAACGCTCTTCAGACCTTCACACACGTTTTATTTTATTAAGCATTAAACATGAAGTAGAAATCATTTAAATATTGTCCAGATTGGCCTTACCAATTCCTAAATTGCTGGCAGGGTGAGGCTTCTAGTGAAAGTCTTCTAGTGAGCGGAGGCTTCCTCTTTCTGTTGGGGTGTGTTATCAACTCCATTACCATTTCCAAAGATCTCGGTGTGAGCCTATTGTTTGGTTCAGTCGGTTGCCAGAGCAAATGTGGACCTGAAAGGACAGTGAGTTCAGAGAATTCACACTGAAATCATCACTCGGGGACTTGAGGCAGAAAACTAGCCAGCCAGCCTCTGGATAGACATGGCTCAGCAGTTCAGAGAACCAGACCATCGCAAATAGTCCACAAACCTGCAGGGACGACTTGCAGATCCCTTCCCCCCACCCCACCCCTCCCCCAGCCCCACCCAAACATAGGGAGAGAAGGCAGTGAGGGGGAGGGGGAGGTGTTGTGAGAGAATTTAGATAGCTCGAACAAATAGCTGGAGACTTCATTCATTTACTTCTTTTATTGAGCATATGGTGAAAGAGGGAAAATGGCTCAAAAGGGAGGGAGGGAGGGAGGGAGGGAGGGCAGACCATCTTCCCATGCTGGGATCATTCATGCTTTAAGAAGGAATGCAGGAGGCTGGAGGCTCAGCGGTTAAGAGCCCTGACTGCTCTTCTGAAGATCATGAGTTCAAATCCCAGCAACCACATAGTGGTTCACAACCACCCACAATGAGATCTGGTGCCCTCTTCTGGTGTGTCTGAAAACTGCTACAGTGTACTTACCTATAATAAATGAATCTGAAGAAGGGGGAGGAGGGGGAGGGGGAAGGCAGCCAGTCAGTCCAAAGGTGCTGGTGTGCACTCTAGGTGCTTTATCAAAAAGCCTTTAGTTCTGCTCTCCCATTTGATTCCCAAAAAGCAGTCTTGGAACCCTGTGCAGAGATAGATAGAAATGGCAACCACAGCAAACAAGCTAGTTAGTGAGTGAGTGAGTGAGTGAGTGAGTGAGTGAGTGAGCAGAGCAAGAGAGCTGGCTGGCAAAACACACAAAGCCAAAAGAAATGTCTGTC